>NW_006409078.1:100944-137991 GCF_000296735.1 Chrysochloris asiatica
TGTGAAAGCTAGACAGTGAATAAGGAAGACCATAGAAGAATTGATGCTTTTGAGTTATGGTGTTGGAGGAGAATATTGAAAGTGCCATGGGCTGTCAAAAGAACCAATAGATCCTATTAGGAAGATGTGTAGCCATAGTGCTCCTTGGAGGCCAGGATAGCATACTTTGGACATATTTTCAGGAGGGACCAGTCACTGGAGAAGGATATCATGTTTGTTAAGGTGGAGGGTCAGAGAAAAAGAGGAAGGCCCTCAACGAGATGGATTGTCCATATTGCATCATCTATGGATTCAAGCATGGCAACAGTAGTGAGGTTGGCCCAGGATCAGGCAGTGTTTCGTTCTGTTGTGCATAAGGTTGCTGTGAGTTGGTACCAACTCGATGGCACCTAACAACAACAACCAACCCAACATCTGCTCCTCAGAAACCCTATACAGGGTCATTATGAGTCAGAACCAACTGAATAGCACTTAACAATAACAATCTACATGCTAGATGGAATCCCAGTGTAGTGCTATAGTATAAACACTGGACTGCTAATTGCAAGTTTGGAAGTTCAAACCTACCAGTTGCTCCTTGCCATTATTAGTCAGAACTGCCTGATGGCACTTTACAACAACAATATACCTTGATGCCAATTAGTTATAGAGATAAAAATGGCTTTAAAAAAGTTAACATTAAAAATAATATTTTAGATTTGTTATACTGTTTCCATTAACACAATTCACTTTAAGTAAATAAAATTTCCAATTAAATTTTAATATCTATGTAAAATCCTCATATCCAGATTGTCTGGTATTAATACTTTCAAAACATGACTAATTATAAAATAATACCCTCAAAACGTCTTACATAACCATAGAAGCTTTATAAATATTTGTAAATTATAGAGGAATAACATCACATAGTAGCTAGAACAATAAATGTTAGAAGCAATTTAGCTATGAGAGTGGGCTTCGTATTTTTCAGCTACGTGATAATAGTCAAATTACATTAAACTCATATTAGTGATTTGTTTTAAGATAAAATTTGGTTTTATCTATTGGAACATAATATTCATCTTTGTTGTTATTGTTGTGGTTATTATTATTCCAAGTCATGGGCAGAGAATGTGTGTGTGATATAAGAGTAGCAATGTCTTAAATACTTTTTTGTTTAATTCACAAAGCAGATTCTTTCTAGAAGACCTTCCCTTCCCCTCTTTGGCTCTGTGACCTTGGTTAAGTTACTAACCTTCTTCACACTTCAATTTCCTCAACTGTGAAATGAGGGTGGTTGGTTAGATGACTCTGAAGGTTTGTTTTGGCTCTAACATGGTATGATTCTGTGAAATGGAAAATTAATATATTTGGCTTTGGTAACCTTATTCAAAGCACAAATATTAAAAAGACACAATTAATTCTTATCCTCTTCTGAGTTTCCATTTACTCTATGGAACTAATCATTTGGAATAAATCATTTTGGAAGCACTGATTGATTCAGGTATTCAGTAGAAATTGATAGCGTAGCATTTTGTTTTTGGACAAAACTCTGAACTCATTAAACCGCCAATGCTACAGACTTATATCAGATTCCCATTGAATCTTAATGCAGATAGCTTGGTTAAATAAAGCACATACTTTATTGAACTTATAAAAACCAAAACTGCCTCCAAATGATCACTGAAAAACCTGTTCTCAATTTAAAAGTCTCATTTGTTCAGATTGAGAGTCTTTATGAGCAAATGTGATGCCCTCTATCTGTTGCTAGATCTCCGCATCCGAAGACAGCATTCCTCTGAAAGTGTTTCTAGTATCAACAGTGCTACAAGTCATTCCAGCATTGGCAGTGGTAATGATGCTGACTCCAAGAAAAAGAAAAAGAAAAACTGGGTAAGCCACCATCTGTAACCTAATTTAAAAGTTTACTATTGCCCAATGAGTCAGGAGTTTTCCTTTTGGGCTTTAGAAATATGAAGAAGTTTAAAAAGAATCTCATTCAAACTACTGGCACCTGAAATTCCTCACATATCCCCAAGATCAATGTGAAAAGAATATATTTTAGAGTGGGCGGGTCTGCCACTTACTGATTGTATCTTGGACAGGTTACTATACCTTTTTTAGGGGTGAGACTAAATTTGTTCATCTGTAAAAACAGGTTGTGGGTATAGACATTGTAGAGCTATTGAGAAGAAAAATGAGATGACATATATATTTAGAAAGAGACATATATGTGTAATTAAGGAGTTCTGCTAACTTAGTGGTTATGAGTTGGGCTGCTTACCTCAAGGTCAGCAGTTCGATACTACCAGCTGTTCCGTGGGAGACAGATGAAGCTTTTTGCTCCCATAAAAATTTACCGCCTTGGAAACCCTGTACAGGGTCGCTATGAGTCAGAACCGACTCCACAGCACATAATCACCACCACCACATGTATAATTATCTTATAGCAAGGATTTATTTTGGGAGTAACAAACAAAATTATGATAATGAGGATGGTGGTAGAAGTAGTGAAGGAAGAAGAGGTGAACAATTGAAATTGGAGAAAGGGAAAGATTAAGGTTTAAAAATATCCTCATTAGCAGGATATTTTGCTCCCAGTGTGAGCAAAGTGATGAGAAATCAACTACATTAGGGTCTGCCAGATTTTATTCTTTTTCTTTCTTTCTTGTTTTACCTGGAGGATATGGCAAAACCAGAAATGTACTTGAATAGAACTGTGCATTAGGTTAGCTTGAGATATAACATAATAATATTAATCAACTGATAAAACACTATTGAAGGGAAGATTCTGTCACTGCAAAATGCTTTAAATATATAATATTTTAATGCTTTAAAATAATAAAGATGTGCTTTTATTATTATTGAACAAAGTAGATTTTAAATAAGGACCGTTCTTTATGAAACCCAAACCGTACCTATTAGAGCATATTGCTGCATAATTCTCAGAAAATACTACTGGAGTACATTTTATAAATAATGAAAGAAATATCATTTCTTGTTTTTAAAATAATGTTTCTGTAGGTAATATTTTTAAATACTGATCAGCCTTCATTCCCTTGATTTGTAATTCCACACTCTTTCATGTTTCTGCAAGGTGAACTCTAGAGGAAGTGAGGTGAATATAAACTGGACAATTTGGCATGCATCTATTAAAAAAAAATAAAAAACCCAAACCCTGCCTTGGCATGTATGCTATTTATTTTGGCAGTAGGCTTTTATACCTTTTAAAAACAGATTACTTTGTATGTCTTTTCTTTGTGCCTTTTCATTTTAATCTCAAATTTTAAAGAGAAGTAATAAAACCACTTTCTGAATAGAGCTGTAGGGGATACCAATTCTGGTTCTGAATTGCCTGGGACAGAAAATTTGAATAGAAAATCACAATTAATGAAGTGTTAGGTAAATTTGATTCCATTTTTCTTTTACATATATACTGTCAGCAAGACACGACTTGATTGTAGCTCTAAAGTGGCCATTTAAAACAAATTGCCTTGAAGGGAGAAACCTTACAAATGGAGATCCATTCAAGGCACTGAGTTTTAAATGATTGCTCTGACAGCCATGCCCTTGATCCTGCACTATTTAAAAGCCCATGTTTGCGCTGAGCTGGATTAATACAAGAATAAAACAAAAGTACAACACACGGTATCATTTGTTTTAGAGATACTGTGTTGCAACTGTTAATACTCTGCTTATATGTACTGACCCCAGGCAGTGGCTAGGATGGCACCTGCAAACTAACTCCCCATAGCAAAAGCTTCATAGTACAAAGAGACAAAGATAATTTTTCCTTTCAGCTGAGAAGCTCATTTAAACAAGCCTTTGGAAAGAAAAAGTCTACCAAGCCTCCTTCCTCACATTCAGACATTGAAGAGCTTACGGATTCATCCCTTCCAGCATCCCCCAAGTTGCCCCATAATGTTGGTGACTGTGGGTCAACATCGATGAAGCCCTCACAGTCCGCCTCAGCGTAAGTCACTTCGTCTGCAGATTGCTGGAATACTTTTAATAAAGAACTTTGGGCCAAGCTTATACTTAGGTTCACCACTGTAGCACGATATTGATACTAGTCATTTCCAAACTTTTCTTTGAATTCTGGACAGCATTGACTTTTCTTTCATTTTTCATATATTTGAATTCATGTGTTTCTTTATCATACTCTCTAGTTCTCTGAATCATTCATAATTTCACTTCTTTTTGCTTGCATTTGTCAAACTGTGCATATATGCAGGTCACTCCTTGTCTGGCCACCAAAGAAACGGCAAAATGGCCCTGTGACTTACAAGCATAGATCTCGGTAAAATGGAACGGGATGCATGAGAACTGCATAGATTCCAGTTCTAACCTCTGCAGTGTTTGCTCTTGCTTTTACTAAAATCACTCGCATGCATTTCAATGATCAAAAACTTTTTCTAGCTTTCTATTTGGAGTAAAATTCCATTTCCTAAAACCAAACTGTAATCCACTTTACTTTTATTAAATACTCTAGCATAGTGTTTTTTTGTGGTAGCCTACAATGTAGGGGTACACAAAAATACAACATTTAGAATGTAGAATTGTGCTCTTATAAATTGTTTCTCTTTTGTTTTATATACTATTTAATTCAGACTTTCTTGTATGTGTATGACAGTTACTAGGAGAGAGCTCTGCCATATAAAACAAGACCAGTACCCTTTGGCACCTGGTGGCACTGTAGGATTAGTAATATACCACAGTTCAAACTCCTGAGTGGGATCCATGCGGACAGCACTTAATAACAGTAACAACAAAAACAACACTTTGACATATAATTTTATTACCATACGAATAAGAAGGAAGTACACAGCACTATCATTTCCTGACCAGCAACTTAGTCCTTGCATTTAAACTAGAAAGGATATTAGTTCATATAAAACCAATTGTTTTGACACATTCCCTACAAAACAAACAATAAGGATATAATATATATGACCTTCAAACAACCCCAACTAACCTGCTTCTGTGAGTTGAAACCTGTGATTTTACTTCATTACCTGTGATCTCTTAAATCAGCTGAGCCTACCAGGAAGCTTACATAACACTCAGCCATTCTGTTAAGTGTCCATGTCCATAACTCATCTCTAATTTATTTCCCACAGTAATTCTGTTGAATTTTCATGATAACTGGAAGAAGGTATTGTGGAAGCCAAGTAAAGTCATTCATTACACAAGTTTACAAAAGAAAAAATTAAGAGGTTTTTTTTTTGTTGTTGTTTATTTGTATTTATTTTTTACAGACCATTTTGTAAGTTGCAAATAGATATTTCAGGTCCTTGAAAAAGGATAGACTGAAATATCCTAAGCCTATGGAGTCCTGGAGGTGTGGCACTGTAGGAGAAACACTAGACCACAAGGTCAGTTTGAATCACCAGGTCAGTGGTTCAAACTCACTAGTCGCTCCTCAGAAACACTATAGAGGGTCACTCTGAGTCAGAAGTGACTCAGTGGCACTAAACAACAACAACAATATGATTCTTCAGCCCTATATAACAAGGGAATTCAACAATAACAAGGGAATTTTGAGGGTCTTTTTGTACCCAGTAATAGGAGCTCTGGTAGTGTAGTGGTTGCGAATCGGGCTGCGAACCGCAAGGTTAACAGTTTGAAACTACCAGGTGTCCACGGGAGAAAGATGAGACTTTCAGCTCCTGTAAAGATTTACAGCCTCAGAATCCCTGTACAGGGCCGCTATAAGTCGGAACCAACTCCATAGCACATAACAACAAAAACAACAATAGGAGTCTTCATGTGGCATTATAGGATAATCACCAGACTGCTAACTACAAGGTCAACAGTTCAATCCCTCCAGCCACTCTAGGAAACCTATACAGGGTCACTATGAGTCAGAACTGACTCAACAAGACATAACAACAACAATAGTATTTTCAAACTTAAAAAATTAGGAAGAAACAATTAACAGAAAAATACAGCTACTATTTTCAGTTTTGAGTCCATGAATATGTAACTGTTTGTAAAACTCTTTCTCCATGTCTCTAGGTTTTGCCAATAGCAAATAATGTCTGTATCTACCGGATAATAACGCAGGCCAGCATTTTAGAGACATTGCTTTTCGTAATCCTCTAGCATCCCCAACTGACTTTTGTTCTTTTCCTTCTTCAGGATCTGTGAATGCACGGAAGCTGAGGCAGAGATAATTCTGCAGCTGAAGAGTGAGCTCAGAGAAAAGGAATTAAAATTAACAGATATTCGACTGGAGGCCCTTAGCTCTGCCCATCACCTTGACCAGATCCGGGAAGCCATGAACCGCATGCAGGTCAGTGCAGAAGCAAGTGAGACTAAAAGGCTGATTATTTTCTTCCCATTGCTGTCCTCCTGTGACACTGTAGGATAAGCACTGGGCTGCAAGTTTGCTTCAACTGCAAGGTCAGTGTTTCCAATTCACCAGCCACTCCTCAAAAACCTCATACAGGGTAACTAAAAGTTGGAACTGACTCGATGACACTTAACAACAATAATATGGCTATTATAAAAATGTTCCTACTTGTAAACCCATTGTAGAAATGTGTTGCATTTATTAAATCTTTACTATTTATTACTTACCCAATACAAATGAAGAATTTTGTCAAAGCCAGGGCTGCAAGGAAGAAATCAAACTGGTTAATTGCTCTGCAGGACCATTCAAGACACTTGCATCAGTGATTGGATTCAGATAGAGAGCTAGGTTAAAAAAACCCACACCTACAAAAAACTAGTACAGTTCTCTTGCCTTCCCTTTCCCTTGACTTCCTTTCCTGTATGTTTGCTTCTTCCTTCTTTTGAAATTTGACTTTCAAATACCTTTATCTATTTTCTTTTTGAAAAACAACAGTAATGAGGAAACTACAAAAAGTTAATACTGGTGTCTGAATATGGAAGTCAGAGTGATGTAGAACGCCATCTGTAGAAGTAGAGCTTTTGTATTTCACAGACAACATTTGAAGGCTAAATGCAGAACCCGTCTGTACTCAGCCTAAGTTTTCATTTTATTATTATTGTAAACCAGTAATTACTTGGTACCACAGAAGATTGAAATGACAAAAGCTCATTGCTGAGCATACTCAGCTGCTGCTGTATGTATTCATAAAAAGACTTTTGTTGTTTTTACGAGCTTAGTGCCCAGTTTGAAGGAACAAACACTTTTTTAGATATTAACTATGCTTTTGAAGTAACTTAAATCAGCTTATTTATATTGTTTTTGTCTTTCTCTGGTTTTTCAACTCTTCATGAACTCAGAATATTACAAATGGCATTGTATTATTTGTCAATGAGATTTTAACATTCCTTTTAAAATGAGAAATGTTATGAATTATTCAATTATGTTATTCTTAATGCAAATGAGACCAATCTTGGAAAACTCCTCAAATATATGATATACTCAAGGAATAATAACAACCAATCTAATGGGCAGCAATTCTATATTTCTGAGTGTTATATTCATTTACATGAGAAATAGAAAAAGCTATTTTTCCTTCAGAGGAATTTTTTTTACAGTTGTTCATTAATCATATTACCACATGCTTTTAAAAATAAACAATTTAACTCTGATAAAAGAATCAGTATAATGTTCGTCAATCAGCCAGCTCAATTTTTTTTTTTTTCATGTTTTTCATCTTCATAACAGAATGAAATTGAAATTCTGAAGGCCGAAAATGACCGGTTGAAGGCAGAAACTGGTAACACAGCTAAGCCTGCTCGGCCACCGTCGGAATCTTCAAGCAGTACCTCCTCTTCATCTTCAAGGCAGTCACTAGGACTCTCGCTAAACAATTTGAACATCACGGAGTCTGTTACCTCAGGTGACTTTGTGCACCTTCCTGCATGACCCAAGCATGCGTAGGTCTGAGCAGGGGAGACAGCCTAGAATTTTGAAGAGCTTACTCACCAAAATGTTAACACCCACACCCTCTAAAAATGTTAACACCCTGTTTCTCAGAAACAGTCCTATTTCTCTCTAATGCATGTATCTACATAGTTGTAATGTTAAAAGGACATTCTTTATGAACGAGTGAAGGAAAGTCTTAAAGATACAGTTACTTAGGAATCACATGCTTAGGAATGTTGTTGTTGTTGCTAAGCACCACCGAGTCAGTACCAACTCATGCACAACAGAACAAAACTCATGCCAGGTCCTGGACAAACCTCACATGTATTGCTACGATTGAGCCCATTGATGCTGCAATTTGCCAATCCATCTCGATAGGGGTCTTCCTCTTCTTCTCTGACCCTCCACCTTACCAAACATGATATCCTTCTCCAGCAACTGGTCCCTCCTGAAAATATGTCCGAAGTAGGAGAGGTGAAGTTTGGCCATCCTGGCCTCCAAGGAGCACTCTGGCTGCAATTCTTCCAACACAGATCTGTTGGTTCTATGGGCAGCCAATGGCACTTTCAGTATTCTCCTCGAATGCCGTAACTCAGAAGCATCAGTTCTTCTGTCTTCCTTATTCACTGTCCAGCTGTCGTATGCATATGAGATTATTGAAAATACCATGGCTAGGGTCAGACACACCTTCGTCCTCATGCTCACATCTTTGCTCTTCAGCACTTTCATCTTTGCTCTTCAGCACTTTCATAAGATCTTTTTTGCAGCATATTTGCGTAATGCAATATGTCGAGTGATTTCTTGACTGCTGCTTCCATGAGTGTTGATAGTTGATCCAAGAAGAATGAAGTCCTTGACAACTTCAGTCTTTTCTCCATTGATAAGAATGTTGTTTATTGGTCCAGTGGTGAGGATTTTTGTTTTCTTTACATTGAGGTGCAATCCATACCAAAGACTGTGCTCTTTGATCTTCATCAGTAAGTATTATAAGTCCTCTTCACTTTCAACAAGCAAGGTTGTATCATCTGCATATTGCAAATTGTTAATGAGTCTTCCTCCAATCCTAATGCCACATTTTTCTTCATATAACCTAGCTTCTCAGATTATTTGTTCAGCATTCAGGTTGAATAAATATGGTGAAAGAATGCACACCTTTCTTAATTTTAAACCATTCAGTGACACTTTCTTCATCATTCAATAATTTGCCAACAGACTCCTTCAATAACAAAAGACGAGGCTTGAATTTTTTCTTCAGTTCCCCCAGCTTGAAAAACGCTGAACATGTTCTTCCCTTTTGGTTTTCTGACTCCAGATCTTTGCACATTGTGTTGTAATATTTGACTTTATCTTCTGAAGCAGACCTTTGACATTTTCTGTTCAGCTCTTGGGCCTCCTCATTTCTTCCATTTGCTTTAGCATCTCTACGCTGGAGAGCAAATTTCAGTGTCTGATCTTTTTCTCTCTTGTCTTCTTAATGACGCTTTGCTTTCTTCCTGTGTGATGTTCTTGATATCATCCCAGAACTTAGGAATGTATAGCCTTAATTTGGAGAAGAATGAGAAAATGATAAAAAGTACTCACAAATATAATGATAATAACTTAATGTGTGGCACTGTAGGATAAGCACTGGACTGTAATCAGTTTGAACTTCAAGTTCACTGGTTCAAACTCAAAAGCCACTCTTGGAAACCCTGTACAGGTTCATTATGAATCCAAACTGACTTGATAGCACTTAACAGTGACAACAACAATTTATAATATTTAAAATGTATAAAGTTCATTCACATATAAGGACCTGTTTGTAAAGTACACTATATGTTCTTACACGATGTTACCCAGAGATACCTACATTTCCCAACTCTATTAATGTTTCACCAAACAAACAAAAAGAACATACTGGCTTCTGTTGCATTCAGTGGTATTAATTATGGAGTCCTGGTGTAGCACTGTAGGATAAAGTGCTGAACTGCAAGGTCAATTTGAAGCACAAGTCGTGTGGTTCAAAATCACCAGCCACTCCTCAGAAACGCACTGCGTCGCTATTGAGCCGAAACCTACTTGACAGCACTTAACACAGCAACAACAGTAATAGAACATGGGTATAGTTTTGATTGAATTGCAATTAGAATCATGTGACATAATCCCAAGTTAATATCTAATTAAATGTGGTGCTGAATCATTTTGTATATAGAATTTATTTAGGAAAGATTTACATGAGGATGTGTGGTAATTACAAGGAGACTTGATGGCACAGTGGGTAAGCTCCTGGCTGCTGAACAAAATGTTGGCGATGCAGCATCATCTGCCACTCTGCTGGAGGAAGATGTGGCATTGTACTTCCAGAAAGATTTACAACCTTAGAGAACCTATGGGACAGTTCCACTCTGTCATTTAGGATTGCTGTGAGTCGGCTTAATGGCAGTCCGCGGTAATTACAATGGATAACCAGCAGATGACGCTTGGAAATAGAAATATACTATGTAACTAGATTCAATGATGTAATTGAAACTCTTCATTGTTGTTGTTGTTAAGTGCCATCAAGTCGATTCCGACCCATAGCGACCATGTATAGGGTTTCCAAGGAGCAGCTGGTGAGCTTGAACCACTGACCTTGCATTTCAGATGACTTTGTAGTCTGATGTATTAGCCCACAGCACAGCTCTTCATTGTTTGCCTTAAATTAGCTAAAATTTAGAAGATGGAGGAGGAGGAAGGTGGAAGGAGGAAGCAAAAAGACAACTAAACTTACAGAGCATACTGATATTGATTACATTTTCAGTGAATCACATATTTTCATTCTCAATATTAGCATTTTATGCTGTAATTATTCATCTGGTTTTACAAAAACAAAAACGTGATGAACATTTAAAAAATTCTATAGCATCTTGCTTTCAAAAGTTATAATGCAATACCCCAAATATATACTTGCCTTCATCTTATGTCTCAAAGGCAAATGAAAGTTAATCATATGTAATTCAAGAGTGCTGGTAGCATAGTAGGTCACCTGTTGAACTGCCAATCACAAGATTACCAGCCACTCTGAGAGAGAAAGATGAGACTTTCAGATTTACAACCTCAGAAGCCCTATTCAGAGTAGCTAGGACTGGATGTTGTTGTTAAGTGCCGTTGAGTGAGTTCCGACCCATACTGACCCTGTATAGTTTCCAAGGAGCGACTGGTGAGCTTAAACCACCCACCTTGTAGTTCAAACGTCTTTGCATTATGGTGCATTAACTCACAGTGCCACACCAGGACTGGATAGCACACAGTAATAAGAATTGAGGAAAACTTTAAAACATAGGGGGCTTGAGGGAATCGTTTCAGGACTCAAATAAATGTGAGGACTATGTAGCAAGTAAAACTAATGTTATTAGCAAATAAAGAATTCATTTATGTATTAAATTATTAATTGGATTATTAATTACAATGTCTATTTCAGATTAAAATAGATGTATAGATCACAAGTTCAAAAAAGACTGGAATAAATGGCAGTAACTTTATTGTGTAAATTGTATGGCAAGTATAGTTATCCACACTCTTCAGAAGATACTAAAAAAAGATAAAAACAAAAAATGGAGATATATAGAAGCTGAAGAATTGTCTGTTTGGAGGTGAACCTGCCACACCTGCCACAGGTGTGATCATGCTTTAAATCAAGCAAGTGATCATGCTTTAAATCAAGATATCTTAATTCACCACTTGAAATTGCAAAGTTTTACTACCTGTGTTAAATAATTTTGTTTTATTCTCTATGTAAATATAAGGTTTAGGAGACAAGATTGCTACTAAAGTAATGTAGTAAGAACAAATATGTAGAAAAAACCTAGATGTTTAGGAAAGGATAGAACTAATAGAGATAAATAGAATATCAAGGAAATTAATTTTAAAGTTTGTATGTTTATTAGGAAGTCCTGGTGTGGCACTGTGAAATAAAGCACTGGACCATATGATCAGTTTGAACCAAAAGGTCTGTGGTTCAAACTCACCAGTCATTCCATGGAAACCCTATTCAGGATCATTATGAGTTGGAACTGACTTGACAGCGCTTAAGAATACCAACATGCTTATTAGACTTAATTACACTGATTGTCATCATTGAGAATATATACCAATTTTGAAGGGAAGAAGGCATTCTTTAAGATAATTTTTAAAATATATATATCTTTGTATAATGATCCATTTTATCGTTATATAATTGCGTTTCCTTAATGATTTCTTGGAGTCCTGATGTGGTGCTTCAGGATAAAGTGCTGGATTGCAAAGTCAGTTTGAATCACAAGATTGGCAGTTCAAACCCACCAGCCGCTCCTTGGAAATTCTCTATAGAGTCACTATGGGTCAGAACTGACTTAACGGCACTTAACAACAACAACAATGACTTCTCAATAGTAACACTTGTGTTTTGCACTAAGAAAACAATAAGAAATCAGATGAGTAGGATATCATTTTCATTCACTCTTATTTAGCGGGTTAAAAGATACAAGTCATAAATGCATTATAAATGCATTATTTTAATAGTAAACCTTTCTAGGTTTATTACTGATAAATGAGACAAGTAAGAGGGAGAGAAGATAAGTGACAAATACATTGTTTTTAAAATATAGAAGAATATTCCACATATCCAATTATTTGCTGAGCAAATAATCTAAGAAGCTGGGTTATTTGAAGAAAAGATCAGAGGAAGACTCATTAACAGTCTGCGATATACAGATGATACAGCCTTGCTTGCTGAAAGTGAAGAGGACTTAAAATACTTACTGATGAAGATCAAAACTCACAGCCTTTGGTATGGACTGCATCTCAATGTAAAAGAAACAAAAATCCTCACCACTGGATCAATAAACAACGTTCATATCAACAGAGAAAAGATTAAAGTTGTCTAGGGCATCATTCTTTTTGGATCAACCATCAACACTCATGGAAGCAGCAGCCAAGAAATCAAAGGACATATTGCATTAGGCAAAGCTGCTGCACAAGACCTTTTCAAGTGTTGAAGAGCAAAGATGTTAGCTTGAGGAGTTTGGTGCACATGACTCAAGCCATGATATTTTCAATAACTTCATATGCATGCGAAAGCTGGACAGTGAATAAGGAAGACCATACAAGAACTGATGCTTTTGAGTTATAGTGTTGGAGGAGAATATTGAAAGTGCCATGGGCTGCCAAAAGAACCAACAGATCTGTGTTGGAAGAAGTGCAGCTAGAGTGCTCCTTGGAGGCCAGGATGGCCAGACTTCATCTCTCATACTTCGGACATATTTTCAGGAGGGACCAGTCGCTGGAGAAGGATATCATGTTTAGTAAGTTAGAGGGTCAGAGAAAAAGAGGAAGACCCCTAGTGAGATGGATTGGCAAAGTGGTAGCATCAATGTGCTCAAGCGTGGCAACAATTGTGAGGTTGGCCCAGGACCGGGCAGTGTTTCATTCTGTTGTGCATAGGATAACTATGAGTCAGTATTGACTCAGTGGCACCTACAATAAGATAGAAGCTTGACAGACATTCAGTTTTTGTCAGAATTTCCTTTTATTGTAACCAGAGTAGCAGATATTTTTTATTTTTCCTCAAACTATTGTTAGCAAACCTTACAGAAAATACAAGGACCCCCTCGTCTCATACTTTTTTTTTCCTTGGAGTTGCCTCCTTGGTTAACTTTCTGGTCCTATCAATGTAATGTGAACAGATTGAGACCCATAGTAATTTGTGATGTGATCTTTCCCTGTCCGTAGAAAAAGTTAGTATAAACACACTGAGAAACGGAATAATCACTAGAACAACTGTATAAACTGAGTGGAATAGGAAAAAAAAAAAAAAAAAAAGGTGGGCTGCTGTAAGGATGCTTAACCTGGTCACCTGATTAAATTCAATCAAGGGAGATCCTCTTTGATGATTTAAAATATTCTAGCCAAACTCTCCATATTCTCCAGCTCTATGTATTATTTATTGAATGTTATCATTGTGAAGCAGTATTTTACATTCTTTTTCAAAAATCTGTTTTTTTTAATTGTAAGATAATAGATGTAATTCCACTTTCAGAATTCGTTCTATTAAATTGTTCTTTTCATGATAGTAATAATCCCTTGTGGTACAGTGATAAAAGCATTCAATTGCTAATCAAAAGTTCAGCAGTTTGAATCCACTAGTCACTTAGTGGAAGAAAGATGTAGCAGTCTGCTCTCATAAAAATTACAGCTTGTGAAACCCTAGAGCAATTCTACCCGGTCCTGCAGGGTCATTATGAGTCAGACTCAACTCCACAGTAACTGTAACATAGTCAACACTGCTTGATAGAGCAGCTGAGTCACCCATTTACTGTGCATATGGATTCTCTAGCACACAGTTGAGTTTCCTTTGTCCATGAAACACTATCTTAGTATTAAGCATGACTTTATAATAATATCGTTGTCAAAACAAAATGTATATTTGAAATACTTGGCTTTAATTATCTCCCCAAATTGGATATTAATGTGGTGGAGTAGATTTTGGTAACTAAAATTTTAGTCATATTTAAAGGCTAGAGCCCTGGTGTGGTACTATAGAATAAGCACTGGACTACTAACCATAAGGTTGGCAGTCCAGACCTACTAGATGCTCCTTGGAAACCCTCATATACAGAGTCATTATGGGTCAGAACCGACTCGCTGGCACTTAGAACAGCAATGTTAGCATCCTTCACTAATTTTTAGCTAATTACTAGCAATACTGTTTTTACTATGCAACTATGAGCATACTAGATACAGAATGATAATTAATATACTTCTGTAGAGGTATATGATGCTGTGTGATAGAAATTTAGTAACAGAACTGAATCATTGCAGATATAAAATAAGCCATAATATAACTGGATATGTGCCAAATGCTTGAAAATAATTTGAGTTGACAGTCAATCTCAGCACCTTTTGCATTCACAAACTACATGGGTATTTCAGACTGGATAGAAAAATCAGATTGCTTTTCAGTTTGTCATGGTTATAATTGTAACTGAATATTACTCGGGTATTTTTCAGTCCTGTGTGTAATAGATAAAGAAACCTCCTATTTCCTTATGTAAAGGCAATGGCCCAATGCTTTAGTGAAGGCAGTTAGAAGTAGAAATAAATTCGCAGATTGAAAATTCAATTCAGCTGTAGTAATTGATCTTCCTGAAAGCTTGGGGTTTCAAATCACTTGGGTTTGTATTGGAAGCAAAGAGACTAAATATTTCCAGTGAAAAATACAATACTTGGTGAAGAAAACAGTGATGGTAAACAAAATTGTTAATGTTATTCTACTGTGTGTGTTTCTCTTTTAAAATTTGGCAGATATTTTGCTGGATGATGCAGGTGATGCAAGTGGACATAAAGATGGCCGAAGTGTGAAAATTATCGTCTCTGTAAGCAAGGGCTATGGTCAAGCAAAGGTATTTCTTTAATTTCAAGTTTCTTATTATTAAAGTCTGAGAATAGCTATGGGTCAAATGTATTTTACATTTGAATATCTGTTCTGGTATATATAATACAAGATGTTTGCCTTGGCTATATTATAAAAATATAAAAATAAAAAGGTGACTATATTATACAAATATAAAATTAAAGGATGCTAAAGAAATTACATATACAACCATCATATAAGCAGAAATGTGTCCTACCCATACCTTGATACCTTGTGTTTATTCGCTAAGAGCAGTATTGATTTTCAACTCCATATCCGCTCAGGTTCCATAACTCAAAAAAAAAAAAAAAAGTTGCTTTGTTTATATAAGCATCTCATCCAATCTATTCTTTCAGTATCACATGTAGAGTATATGTAATTTTTATCATATATGTTATAAATAATGCGTGCTGGTATCACAGTAGGTTGTAAGTTGGGCTGCTAATCATAAGATTAACAGCTTGAATCTACCAGTCACTTTGTGAGTGAAAGATGAGGCTTTTTGCTCCTGTAGAAATTTACAGCCTCAGAAAACCTATACAGGGTCACTATGAGTTGTAAATGACTCCATGGCATACAATACCACCACCAGAGCTATTAATCTGGTCTTTGTACAAAGGAAAAAAATATAAACTCTATGCCTATTCTAGACACCAGAAAGTTACATCTTCTACTAAATTCTTTCTGTGTGAAAATACCCCACTGAGGCTATGAGTCTGTATCTTTTTAAAGCATTTTAGTCTTTCTGGAATTAAATATTGCTTTCAAATTGGTGAGACCATTCTGAATCTATTCTTTCCTTTAAACTAAAAAAATGATTATAAGCTGAATATTTAGGTGAGTGGCCATGGTATAAAATTTTTCTAGCAAATAAAAGAAACACCTTTAGAATTTCAAAGTAATTGACATATTTAGGTTTGAAAACCACTTGAGATAGCATTTGTGATTCTTTTTGTAAATTGAGCAAATGTTCCAAGGATTCTATAGCCATAAACTTTCTGCTTGGGTTGCAGACTTGTGCCTGCTTTTCCCAGGTTGGTCTTTATGTGAGAGACTATAATAGTTTCACTGAAGCTTAAACTATCTTTAATTTAAAGCAACTGTTTATAAAAGTATTGTTTAAAAGTATCCAATTTAACTGGGCTATAATCACTATGAAAATCAAGCTTTCTCTTTCAAAACAATTTAAAAATACAATGTATTTGATCATTTTTCTAATAATACTTCTGAGAAATAAATATATATGTGTGTGTGTGTGTATATGTATATATATATATATATGTGATATATACATATATACACACACACACACACACTGGTTCAGCTGTAAAGTTCTCAACTTTTTCAGAAAAACACATTACTTTTAATTCAGGTGATTACTACAAAATGATGGCAATAATAATTTACAAGTATAGGGTTAAATACTATAGAGCCAGCTTTGGGGTTCTGAGTTAGCTATGTGACTTACATAAGGTTGTATTTCTTAATTAGTTGGTAGGGGTTCTAGGTGTAGAAGCCACATCTTCTAACATCTGACTCAGTGATTATTCTGCCATTTCTTTAAGCTCTTCCTAGTTATGATTGAAACCAGGAATGTATTATATTAAATCTTTAAATACAGGGTCGATATGAGTCAGAAATGACTTGGTGGCACTTAAACATCAACAACAGTATCATCATTACCAATATTCCATGTAACCATTTTCAGTTGTCAAATATAACAGGTTCTAGGAATCCTGGTGTGGCACTGTAGGATCAGCACTGAACTGCTAGCTACAAGGTCAGTGGTTCAAACCCACCAGCTACTCCTTGGAAACCCTTTACAGGGTTGTTATAAGTCAGAACTGACTTGATGGCACTTAACATCACAACAAAGTGTAATTGTAGTCTAGCTAGACTACAAAACCTAAACTGTTTACTTTTCTCATATATGCACTTGTTATTAAGTACTGCCTGGTCAGCCCTGACTCATTGTGACCCTGTATAATATTTCCAAGGAGTGACTGCTGAGTTTGAACTGCCAGCCTTGCAGTTAGCAGTATAGTGCTTATTCTACAGCACCACACCAGGACTCCTAATATATGTAGAAACTCCTCAAAATATCATCTGACAAAAAAATATCTATTTGGGGCCACTTTTTTGTTATTGTTATTATTGTAAAAGAATGCTTTACTTGACACATTCAGGCATGCAGGATTCTTTGGTAAGTTCTTTTAGCAATAAATTTCCTGAATAACTAAAAATAAGATATCACCATGAGTAATTTATTATTTTATAAAAACCTGGATTTATTTTATTGAGTATCTAAATGAATAAGTGAGAAAACTGAATTTGAGAATGATCAGAGATAAGTACACAAAGTAGTTGGATGATGTTCTAGGACTTTGACCAGTTGTGTCTCTTCAGATATGTACCCACTGCATTAAAACAGAAGGCTATTTTAATTAAAATAGAAGACTGTTCTTTCTTCTTCCTTTTCTTTTTCAGTTTCCTAATGGGTTTCATGAATCAGTTTTACTTGAATACCACTCTATAGGATCTTTTTGGCCCCTCTCTCTTATTGTTGCTCTGACTTAGGTTGGTTGGTTGGTCATTTCATTTTGGGGGG
This sequence comes from Chrysochloris asiatica, assembly GCF_000296735.1. Taxonomy (NCBI): domain Eukaryota; kingdom Metazoa; phylum Chordata; class Mammalia; order Afrosoricida; family Chrysochloridae; genus Chrysochloris; species Chrysochloris asiatica. Next base: position 118,783 of record NW_006409078.1, read on the forward strand.
TCATTTTATTTAATCATTCTTGTGTTTGTTTGTCATAGACCCATAGACTTGATAGATATGTCACTCTTGATCATTAACTAGATTAATAAGTTTCAGTAGAAAATTAATACGTTTCAGAGTAATAAAACTAGATGCAGAGTTGGATTTAATCTCACTTTACTTTGTTCTTATTTAGGATCAGAAGTCTCAAGCATATTTAATAGGATCCATTGGTGTTAGTGGAAAAACCAAGTGGGATGTTTTAGATGGAGTAATTAGACGTCTCTTTAAGGTAAGTTATAAAAGATGATTGATATTAATATTCAAATATGTTTCACTGTGGAATTTCTATTGACTTTTCTAGCTTTGACATATTGGTATCTGTGCTCTTCTGTTTCAGATATTAAGGAGAGTTTTTTCTTCTTGTACTGTTTGATAAACAGTTCTTATGTTATCCATTTCTAAAATTCTTGACAGATAGCTTCATATCCTCAGGAGTTTTGTTGTTCTTGTAGATGAGTTGACCCATGGTTTTGACTTTCCATTTTGTGTGTGTCATTATAGGAATATGTGTTCCGAATTGATACATCCACCAGTCTTGGACTGAGCTCGGACTGCATTGCTAGCTACTGTATAGGAGATCTAATTAGATCCCATAGCCTAGAAGTGCCTGAACTGCTGCCTTGCGGATATCTTGTTGGAGATAATAATATCATCACTGTGAACCTGAAAGGTAAAAAGAAAAATGAAGAGACAGAGTGTGTTTTGTTAAAACTAGCATTTCTCTTTTTTGCAGTTTCTCTTAAGATTTTCATGTATGAAAATTATGTTAACAACTCTGTAATAGTTTTCATATGAAATGAGTCTTATTGATTAAAAACTAAAATCCTATTAAAACACATAAATTCCAGTAAATGAAATTCTTCAAGTCCTGGGATATAAAACTAGGAATATTATTTTGCGTATTCCCCAAGACTCATGAAACAAAAAATGTGATTTGAACAATATCAAATTTCTAGGCTTCCTTCATTAGCATTTTATATTTAGAAAGGATCAGAAAATGTAATGTATATTCCAAAGCAATATATTCATTTCTATATCTAATTTTAAAATATATGTCCCCAATAAGTACCCCTTGGGGAGAGAGGATGATAGCCAAACACCATAAATGAGAAATTCTGATTTCTCTGCTTTAGGTGATGTGATAAATCATTGTTGATGTTGTTACAACTGAAGCATACTTTATTCAATAATTCCTTGTTCATATATGAGAATATTGCTTAAAAATCATAGAAACCTTTAATAAATAAAAATATCAAAATGTGAATATGTTATCTCTCAACATATCCTCCAAATAGATCTATAAGGCAGTGTTTCCATCTCTCTCACACTTCCCAGTATTGGTTTGAACTGCAAGGTCAGAGGTTCAAGCTCATTAGCCACCCCCTGGAAACCATATAGAATGTTGCTGAGTTGAAAAGGGCTCAAAGACACTTAGCAACAATAACAAACCCTTCCCTGAAGAATGCTGCACTCTTTGATTTACACCATGTCTAATGGCAGCATTGGCATCCTCAAGGGATACAAACCATGTTCCTTTTAAATGTTCTTTGTATTTTGGGATCAAGAAGAAATCTGAAAGGGCAAGATTGTAGGGTATATGGGATGGATTAGGTTTCCTAAGGGAATTCTTGTAGGACAGCTCTTGCTACTCTCAAAGGATGAGCGGCTCTTATAATGGGGGTGGGGAGAGGAAGGGCGATCCTTCCACAACTTGACTAGTCAGTTTTTCACCAGTTCAGTTTTCTAATTTTTCTTAAAATTTCTTCATTTTAAGTCCTTTGATCACCCTGTATCCTTTGACTAAATCTGTCAAGATTGCCCCTTTGGATTACCCCTTCAGAGTTCCCAAAAAAGTATTGTCATAACCTTTTGAGTAAACCTCTCTGACCCAGAAGATCCAGTCTGAAGCCCTTGTTTGATTGCATCTTGATTTTTGAAGGCATCCTAAGGAAACTGAAACAAGTGTGTTACTGAGAACACTTGTCTGTAGGTGTCTAGTGATCACAGAGAAATACTTAAATGTACTTTGTTTGAAACAAGCCTGTGCATGTATAAACTGGAACCCTAGTAGCAATACTTTTTGACTTATCCATTCATATTAAAGAATCAGAACACATCTATATAATCTGTTGGTTAATGGGGGTAATTTGCCAATATCTGTTTTTGTGGTTATAGTAATTGGATTAGTAAAGGAAGATACTGTTACTGACTTCCAAATTCCTTGTCAAACACCACAATTTGCAGTCTTCAAAAGCTGGGATGTTGAATGAGATAAAGAGAACCAGGGAAAGGACAGAAAGAGTAAGAAGCACATATATATGAGGGAGCTTCAAAAAACTCATTTTAAAATTCCATTTCCCACAAACTTTTGAAATCCCCTTATATATGCATAATTATAGTTTTCACATTGATTCTTAGCAAAACCATATTCAAAGGGAGACAAGAGTTTATAATAGAATATACAGAAATAGAATATGATGAGACTTCAAAAAGTTTGTGGGAAAAAATGAAAGTAAAAGATAATGGAATGCATAAACTGTGATGAGAGAGAGAAGAAAAAGGGCTGGATGGTCCAAAGTACGGTGAGACCTGGGGACTCCTGAGCCCATGGACAAGGACATAGCCTCGGAGGACTAGAGCTGAGAGTGAAGCAACCAGCTGATAGGAAGTGAGGGGAGACATGCAAGAATGCCCAAACTAGCAGATGATACCCATTTGACCTAGCATCAATAGCTTGATAATCAAAACTTGACTAGAGGAAGATAAAAATTTAAAAATTGATAAAGGAAACAAGTGTAAATTGCTACAATGTGATGAAATTGACCCATACTTATGGATTTAGTAGCTCAAAATACCAACTGAGAGGGAAGGAGTCTTCACATCAAGTATCAATGCTATCCCCTTTGTATACAGGGTAGATAGGGATGGGCAACTTAGACACTGGCAATCTAAAATGAGGGGGCAATAAAGGCACAAAGTGATTGGCTTATAACATTTCAAGAGGGAATTTAGTTTAAGAATGTGTGGGGAGTCCCCGCTAAATCACTTTCATCTTGTCTAGATGGGTCTGGTGAAAAGAGATGGGATACAATTCTTATGATTCAAGAGTGAGTAAATGTTATCATGACTAATTGCGACTGTCACGACTGTAAAGGTAGAATTTTTATAACAAAAATGGGGGAGTTGTTAATCTAACAGTCCAGAAACAGGGGACCCTAGGTCCATTAAGGGAGAAGAGCACAAGCAGAATGTGGAACCCTATCCAGAGGAGCAGCGACACCAGCGATGGAGGCAGAGATGAGGGCATGGAGAGAGGGCGCAGCTGAGGACTCTGGACTCATAGAAAGAGATGGCCTGGGTGCTGGAGGCCAGAAGGCAGGCTTGCAGAATTTGCCCTTTGGTAGTTTAAATTATTATATATTCCTGAGTGTTTTTGTGTACACCCCCCAAAAAACAAACAAACAAAAAAACCCAGAGGGAATGGAAGCAAATATTGTTGAAGGATAATGCACGGAGGAGATTGTAATCTAAATGAAATGATGGTATAAGCCAATGTTCTCCCATGTAAACTATCACTTAGTTCACAATAAAAATTAAAAAAAAAAAAAGATAATGGAATGTTTCCATGAATTTTTTGAAGCCACCTCATATGTCTCTGGAAACAAACACCCAAAATATACACATTGAAAATAAAGCCAACCAAAATTATTCATCTTCCTTTAATTTGTGTGTTCACTGCCATAGTGTTGGTGTTTTCTGACTTAAAATGACAACACATCTTTAAGGTTTAGAAATAGCAAGGAAAGTATTTTGCAAGGATTGCATTCCCAGTCTAACACAGCTCTGTTGATTTGTGTTATATTTTACAGTTTAACTTACACAGAACAATAAGTCATGTTATTCCTTTTGTGTCTTCTTTCAGGGGTAGAAGAAAACAGTTTGGACAGTTTTGTTTTCGATACTCTAATTCCTAAACCAATTACCCAAAGGTACTTTAACTTGTTGATGGAGCATCATAGAATTATACTCTCAGGACCAAGTGGAACTGGAAAAACTTATTTAGCAAACAAACTGGCTGAATATGTAATAACCAAATCTGGTAGAAAAAAAACAGATGATGCAATTGCCACTTTTAATGTGGACCACAATTCAAGTAAGGTAAGTAAGTCATAAAATTCTAAGAGAAAGGCTGTTGTTTTTCCATTCGTGTCTTAAGCAATTAAGTTTTGTGAGTGTTTAAGACTTCTTTATCATATATTAACCAAAATATCTACTACTTTGACTCAAACTAAAATCTGGCTAATGACTAACCCTGTTTAATGAAAGACTGACATTCAGTAGCATTCAACAACTATCAGGAAGTCAAGGACCCATGGTAGTTTCAGATTTAAGCACTTAGCTGCCGATTGAAAGGTCAGAAGTTTGACGCTATCAGCTGCTGCACTGAAGAAAAGACCTGGTGATCTGTTTCTGGGTTAAAAATAGTGTCACTATGAGTTTTAATCAATCCCATGGTCCACAACACTAGGTACTTCACAAGCCATTGATGCGATAGAAAAGAAAATGAGGTCTTAATTGATGAATTTCTTTTAGACATTGTGTTATGAAGTGTTAGTGTAAAAAAAAAAAAAAAAAAAAGGTCCATACAAACTATTGTGGAAACAAGAAGGAAGAATAACTTCCGGGAGGAATAAGAGTTTTACATAAAAGGCAATACTTGTTCTGAGTCTGAACAGATTAGTCAAAGTAAACTTGGGTGATGCCGGAATAGGGATTTGTGAATAGTTAGAATCTTCTAGACAGAAATTCTGGGAGCAGCACGTACTTTGTTAATGTCACATTCCCATAGGAATTTTAATTAAGAACCTGGGAAACTGATCACTGCTACATTTTGCCATCAACTGTGGTCTAAATAGTGCTATAATATACACATAAATGTTGTCAGCTATTAAACAAGTTAAAATGAATCTGTATTTTTATATATTCTGAGTAAAATGCTGAATGCTAAAAAGGAAATGGATGATTCCTAACATATTCCTAATATTAGACTATTTTTACCTGTAATTATTCCTTACAGTCTGAATCAATTCAACCTAAGGTTGTCTTAGGAAAGTGTAACTGTTATAAGCAATAACTTGAGAGAATATAGATGATACTAGGTCATGATTTTCTCCAAAGAAAAACTAGCTAAATGATTTAAATGAACCCAATATTTCAGAAAACTCAGACCTGGGAATTTAAGAAATAAACCAAATTCCCAACAGTGACCAAACTCATTGGATTTTATAAAAATCTAGACATACAATTTTGCGAACACAAAGTTCTTAATGGAGTAGTTCATTTAGTCCTTAGTACAGATCCGCTATGAAATGATCGAATTTGGTTCCCTCAGATATGAAATGGGAACTACAGTAGGGTGGTTGTTGTTATAGCAACCTTGTGCACCACAGAAGCAAACACTTCCCAGTGCCATCCTCACAATTGTTGTTAAGCTTCAGCCACTGCTGCCACTGTGGCTACTCCATCTGTTTTTCTCTGACCAAGCATAGTGTCCTTCTCCAGGGACTGGCCACTCCTGGAAATATGTCCAAAGTATAAAAGACAAAGTTTGGCCATCCTGCTTCCAAGGACCATTCTGACTGTACTTGTTCCAAGACAGATTTGCTTGTTCTCCTGACAGCTCATAATACTTTTAATATTCATCTCTGACACCATAACTCAAATGTATCACGGGTCTTCCTTATTCATTGTCCAATTATCACATGCATATAAGGCAGTTGAAAATACCATTACTTGGATTAGGCACACCTCAGTCCTAAAACTTATATCTTTACTTTTTCACACTTTAAAAAGGTCTTGTACGGTGACTTTGCATACTACAAGATGTCATTTAATTACTTGACTGTTGTTTCAATGAGTGGGGATTGTGTATCCAAGCAAAATGAAGTTTTTAACAACTTCAATCTTTTCTTGATTTATCATGATGTTATTGGGAGAATTTTTGTTTTCTTTACATTGAGAGGGAACCTATTCTGAAGGCTGTTGTTTTTTTATCTCTATCAGTATGTATTATAAATCCTCTTTACTTTCAGCAAGCAAGGTTGTATTATTAGTATATTGCAAGTTGTTAATGAATCTTCTTCCCATCCTGATACCCCATTCTTCTTCATACAATCCAGTTTCTTGGATTATTTCCTCAGTATACAGATTGAATAAGTATGATGAAACAATACAACCTTGGTACATATCTGTCCTGATTTTGAACAATTCAGTATCCCCTTGTTCTCTTTGAACAATTGCCTTTTGGTCTGTGTACACATTCTCATGATTATAATTAAGTGTTCTAGAAGACTCAGTCTTCACAATGTTTACTATAGCATGTCATGATCTACTCAGTCAAAAACCTTTTCAGAGTCAGTAAGACATTGGTAAACATCTTTCTGGTCTTCTCTGCTTTCAGTAGTGGTTGTGGTAAGGACAAAATGAGTGAAAACCACACCAATAGCAAGCATAGTATAGTAGCAAAGCAAGAGTTCCCTGCAATTATCATTTATAACCCTTGGCAGCTAAATCACTGGGCTGACATAAATAACTCTCACACACATACAAATCTTTGTTCAAAATTGCTTTGTATGCACTCTTTAAGGAGAACAATGACAAACATAAACTTCAAGGAAATCAGTTAAGGTTATAAAACTATAGGGCAAAAATACCAAATATTTCTTAATTTTGTGCCATCAAGTCAGTTCTGACATGTAGCGACCCTGTATAGGGTTTCTGAGACTGTGCATCTTTCTGGGAACAGAAAATTTCATCTTTCTCCCATCTTTGAATTCTAATAAAAAGAAAGCCAATCCAAACCCACTTTCATCAAGTTTGATTCCTACTCAGAGCGACCCTATAGGACAGGATTTCCCCAGACTATAAATCTTGCAGGACCTGCTGACTTTCCAGTTAGCAGCCCAGTACTTAAGTCACTGTGCCACCAGTGCTCCTTCTTGGAACTCAGTACTATTAAAAGTGTACTTGAATCACCCATTGTCATTTCAACTAAGAGACACATGGAACCTGCAATCGAATATATGGCTTTTCTCTAAACAAAAGTATGAAACACATGGTTGGTTGTTTCAGCATACATGTTTCATTCCTCCTGTGAATTCTCTATCCTTATGTCTTTATATCAAAGCCTTTTCACCCAATTTTTCTTTCTTTTGAGCCAAAGTAAATGAAAGATTTGAGGTCTCTTAGTTATCCTTAGTTTGGGTTGGTTTTTTGTTTATTTGTTTGTTTTTGGTTTCTCCTCTATATATGAGAGAACTCTTTAAAGTTTCTTTCTAGAAAAAAAAAAATTAGTAAGTGCAGAGTAAATTCATTACATAGACCAAGGAATTTTAATGAAGTCTGAGATAACTTAAAATCAATATTTTAATAAAGTAAATCAACTTTGAATTCCATTTTCAAAATAATAAGAAATACACATTTTCAAAGATGTCGTTTGACATGCAAAAATCAAGTAGGTTAATTTATATTAATTGTTATAATTGCCTCCCACACAAAACCTGCTATGTTCTCTTTTTCTATAAGTTTTTAAAAATGTTTAGTGCTTGGAGATGCTCTTCATTAATATTCTCATGTGAATGTTCTTTTAAACGTTTTGATCAAATATTCTCAGCACTGTTATTTTCTGCCTTTTCAGAAGAAAAATCATTTGTGTGAATTGTCAGTTCAGTTTTTTCTTACTGCAAAATAATGAAAAATCAAGCATTGCCAAGAGTGTTTGAACAGAACTAATGATGCTAGGAAACCATAATAAGTAGAAACCCATAGACAAATCACTTGGGATACAGCACCGAGAAAGCACAAAATGCAACTAGACAAATGTTTATTGTTGCCATTGTGTTTGGAAGATATGAATGAACTGTCAATAATGCTGGATACAGAGTAGTTGGCAAAGAATTTGGCCCATTCTTGCCAAATTGTCAGAGAATACACATTTTGGTTTTTGTTTTGCTTTGGAGAGTGGGGTGGGGGGACTGGGAGACAGTGAGAGTAGAATGACAACCTGAGATTGTGTTAGGGATAGCTTTTGACAGTTTATAATTGCTAGAGTAAAATGTGAATACAGAATGAAATAGTAAATCCTTTGTCAGAAAATATTCAAATTTAATTTCTGATGTGCTTTTTGCTAAGTAATAGCACTGACGAAAACCAAAAAGCACTTACTGACTCAAGAAAAAAGAAAACAATAAGCCATCAAATGAAAAAACATCTTTTCATGTTTTTTGATACCTCTGTATTTTACATTCTGTTCCTCTTCCCACTCTCCAAAGCCTCCCTCAAGCTGCCAGCTGGAATATTTTGATTGAGAGACATACACATAAACAATTATACTTTGTGACATTTGATATAGCAAACCCAGAAGGCTGGAGATGGATTTAGTAAAGAATACACGACCATCTGAAGCCTCTTGGAAAGTTAGATAGGAAAAAATCTGAAAATTAGACTTGTCAGATTCATTTTTTAGTGTATCTGGCATCAAAACCAGAGGAAACAACAGTTTTTATGTAACTGTGTTTTATGTAAACTGTGTTCTGTGTATATTTTCCTAAATATGGGATTAGTGCCCATTAAGTAGATGTAAGCTTTTATTCTGCCTGACTAGATCTTGAACATAAAACTTTTGATGGCAGTGCATCAATACTTCAATCTAAGATTTTACCCCAATCTAGCAAGAATGAGGATCACAATGTGATGTCAAAGGGACCGATGGACAGCTCTTAAGTTTTATGACAAAATTCTATATGTATGTATGGCTATGTGTACATCTAACTGGTCCATCACATTCATTGATTCCCAAAGGGATCTGCTATTCCAAAGAGAAAGAACCATGGTCTTCCAAAAATCACTTCTTTCCAACCCACTCTGTTTCTCTCTTTGTCTTTTAACCTATGTATGTCAAGCTACTGCAGCTGACCTCTTCCTTGGACTCTTCTGACTTTTTTTATAATTTACAGTATTCTTTCCTTGCCCTCTTCCTTCTCTCTAGTAAGCTTTTCCTGTGTCAATATCCTTGATCACCTTTCTTTAACCTATTAGTTAAATGAAAATCTCTCTCTCAGCATTCTGCTCTTTTTTTTTTTTTATTGCTGTACTCATATGACTTCACCTACAATTCCAGATTGAAATTATTAGCTATATCCGTTCGTCCAATAGTAGTTCTAAGTTTATTTGCTTGCTAATATTTTTCAATTGTTGATATTGTGAAGTGCCGTAAAGTTGATTCTGACTCAAGTGACCGTATATATAGGTTTTCCAAGGAGCGACTGGTGAGTTTGAACCACCAAACTTGTGGTTAGCAGCCCAGTACTTATCCTACAATGTTTAGAAATGTAAATTTCTGCTCTGACAAAAATACCAAAAGCTCATCATCTTATTCATCTCCAGCATTCCCAGCCTTGAACCCAAATTAACACCCTTCATCATATGGACTTGGAGTTCTGGTGTAGTGCTGTACAATAGCTTACTAAGTCTTTGATCCATATTCTCCTTTAGTCTTTCTTTCCTCTACTTTCCTGATCCTATTGATTGACCATATGGCAAACTTAGTATTTTTAAAAACCTGATCACGTTAAAATCCTTCAGTGATTTCCCATAAAAAAAAAAAAAATCTTTCTGTGTTTCTATAACACTTGGTTTCAGTGATCTCAGTATTCTCTTAATATCTCTTCCTCTTTTTACCAATATATTTACTGGAATGTGAAATTATAAGTCTAACTATGTTTTTTCAGATTTTCAAATTATTGCTTTCTCATTATCTATACAAGTCCAGTAATCTTACCAGTCATTTGATAATGCAAACTTTCATTACCAATTTACTTACCACACAAGTCACTGTACCAAAAGGAAACGGTTAATGTTCAACCATTTCAAGAGGTAGCATACGATCCAGAGCCAATGCTACTGAAGGAGGAAATCCAAGGTACATTGAAGGAATTGGTGAGGAACAAGGCACCAGGAATTGATGGAATCAAAACTGAAATCTTTCAAGAAAGTGAGGCGGCACAGGAGGCACTCACTCATCTCTGCCAAGAAATTTGGAAGACAACTATCTGGCCTACTGATTGGAAGAGATCCATACTTGTACCCATTCCAAAAAGAGGTGACTCAGTGGAACGCGGAAATCATCAGGCAATATCTTTGATAGCCCATGGGAGTAAAGTTTTACTAAAGATAATACAGAAATGGTTGCAAGCATACATTGACAGAGAACTTCCAGAGGTTCAAGCCAGATTCAGAAGAGGCTGTGGAATGCGGGATATCATTGCTGATGTCCAATGGATCTTGGCTGAAAGCAGAGAATATCATAAAGATGTTTACCTGTGCTTTACTGGCTATGCAAAGGCTTTCAATTGTGTGGATCATGACAAACTATGGACAACATTGCGAAGTATAGTATTCTGGAACACTTAATTGTGCTCATGAGGAATCTGTACCTGGACCAAGAGGCAGTTGTTTGAACAGAACATGGGAACACTGAATGGTTTAAAATTAAGAAAGGTGTATGACAAGGTTGTATTCTTTCCCCATACTTATTCAACCTGTATGCTGAGAAAATAATACTAGACGCTGAGTTATATGAAGAAAAATGTGGCATCAGGATTGGAGGAAGACTCATTAACAACCTGCGATATGCAGATGATACAACTTTGCTTGCTGAAAGTGAAGAGGACTTAGAACATTTACTGATGAACATCAAAGAGCACAGCCTTCAGTATGGATTACATCTCAATGTCAAGAAAACAAAAATCCTCACCACTGGACCAATAAACAACATTGTTATCAATGGAGAAAAGATTGAAGTTGTCAAGGACTTCATTCTTCTTGGATCAACTATCAACCCTCATGGAAGCGGCAGTCAAAAAATCAAACAACGTATTGCATTTGGCAAATCTGCTGCACAAGAACTTTTAAAAGTGTTTAAGATTAAAGATGTCAGCTTGAGGACTAAGGTGAACCTGACCCAAACCATGGTATTTTTCAATCACCTCATATGCATGCGAAAGCTGGACAGTGAATAAGGAAGATAGTAGAAGCATTGATGCTTTTGAGTTATGGTGTTGGAGGAGAATACTGAAAGTACCATGGGCTGCCAAAAGAACCAACAGAACTGCTCTGGAAGAAGTGCAGCCAGAGTGCTCCTTAGAGGCCAAGATGACCAAACTTCATCTCTCATACATCAGACATATTGTGAGGAGGGACCAGTCACTGGAGAAGCATATCATGTTTGGTGGAGGGTCAGAGATAAAGATGAAGACCCCCAATGAGATGGATTGGTCAAATGGCAACATCGATGGACCCAAGCGTGGCAACAGTAGTGAGGTTGGCCTAGGGTCAAGCAGTGTTACCTTCTGCTGTGCATAAGGTCGCTATGGCTTGGTATTGACTGGATGGCACCTAACAAAAACAGCAACAATTTAATCTCACAAACTAAACACCACTAGCTATATGTTTTCCCTCTATTTAGAATGCACTTCTCCCAACTTTAAACATCAAATTCTTAAAAATCTAGAATAGAGAGGGTTAATGGCAAATAATGCGACCCCCCTGAAAATCTTTCCCAGCAGTTACAAGTAATTTTCATACATTTTGCTAAAATCTTTTGGTCTGCAGTTTTTTGAAGTAATATGTTCTTTTAAATTGTGATTTATAGTATATAACTGTTCATTGTTTTGACTGATTATATGCAACTTTTCTACTCTCTTTTTCAACAAATGTAGTCAATTTGATTTCTGTGTATTACATCTGTTGAAGTTCATGTATATAGATGTCTTTTGTGTTGTTTAAAAATATGTATTCGAAATGAAAGAGTCATTGACTTTCCAAAATTCTATCGTGTGATCTCCAGCATCATTTCTGTCATGGAGGTCATATTTCCATCTACTAACCTTTCCTCTTTGTTTCCAACCTTTGCATTCCAATTGCAAGTAACTATCAATACATCTTGTTTGCATGTTTGATCAATTTCAGACTGAAGAAGTTGGTAGAATTCTTCAATTTCATCATTACTGGGTTTAGTGGTTGGTACATATATTTGAATTATAATGGTATTAAATGGTCTTCCCTGTTTTTTGTTATTGTTAAGTTCCTTTAAGTTGGTGCTGACTCACAGAGACCCTGTGTGTGGTTTCTAAGGCTTTAAATCTTCCCGGGAGCAGAAAGCCTTATCTTTCTCCCATGGAACTACTGGTGGGCTTGAACCATGGACAGTGTGGCTCACAGTCCAGTGTTTATCATATGGAACCACCACAAGCCCAGTGCTCCTAGTAGGCATGTGAATATTATCTTATCACAGACATTATACTTTAAGACAGGTCCTGAAATGTTCTTTTTGATGATGAATATGATGCCATTTCTCTTCAATTTGCCATTCTTGATATTGTAAAACATGTGATTGTCAGATTCAAAATAGCCAATAACAGGACCTAGGATATCCATGTTTATGCTTTCTAATTAATTTTTGACAATTTCTTCCTAGATTTATACTAAATACATTCAATGTTCTGATTATTAATGGATGTTTGTTGCAGTTTCTCTTCATTTTGTGTTGTGCTCCATCAACAAATTAAAGTCCCCTTTACTTTACTTCATTTGTGCCATCATGGTCAACTCTACTTGAAGATACAGCTCTTCCCTAGTCATATTTGAGTGCCTTCTAACACAAGGGGCTCATCACTCTATCTGACAATTTTCTGATGCTATTTATATATTTCAGCATTCAATATTCTGGTGCTATCTGACAGTGTTCTACTGCTATTCATAAGGTTTTCAGTTGCTAAACATTCAGAAGTAGTCCTCTCCTCCTTCCTAGTCTGTTTCAATCTGTGAAAGCTCAGATGCAACCTTTCCACCATGGGTGCTCCTGATGATATTTAAAATACCTGTGATACAGCTTCCAGCATTACAGCAACATACAAGCCACTACAACACCACAAATTGGCAGTCAAGTAGTGGGTAACATTGTATTGAAATCATTTATCATATTTAAATATCAGTCCCTTAGGTAGAAACTCATATAGTTTATGAGGTAAGATTACCAGTTTAACTCCCGTGCCCAGAAAAGTACCTGATGCAGTTCTTAATATAGGGCAAACTTAACTTGAACTCTGTAATAGCAAGAACACTACTTCAGATTTTTGTATATTTCCAATACTTGGTCTAGGGTTGTAAACATAGTTGTTAAGTGCCATGGAGTTGATTCTGACTCATAGAAACAGGGTTTTTGAGGAGCAACTGGTAGGTTTGAACCCCTGACCTTGTGGTTTGCAAACCAGTGTTTATCTTACAGTGCCACAACTGGAGTCTATAAACATAGTGGGTAATGAATATTTTATATCTGAATGAATGGTTTAATATTGCTAGATCAATGATATGAATTTTATTTTTATCTTTTTATGTAAATGAAACTCTCTAGACAATTCATAATTTTATTTATTTATTTTATATTCTCTGATTTAGGCAATTTAATTTATGTGCCTGGCTCAGTATGAGACAAATAGTATTTTACTCCTCAATAAATTTTATATTTTAACTTATATGAATATATTAACAATGCCTCAAAACCCTAGCTAGACATGATTGTTTTATTTTCTTCTACTTTTAATTTTAAAACTTGTATTACAGATAGTGGGAGTTGGCATCCAGGATGAATAGTTCACATATTTACCCACCTGCCAAAAATTGGGATCATGGAATTTTTTTTTAACCCTCAGCAAGATTTACAAATTTAAAATGTCATTGTACATATGCAAATATTATGGAAATGCTTTTACTGATTAGGATAACTCTGAAAAACCTAATTACATTCCTGGCCTACCCATCTGTGAGAGCAGTCAATCAGCAAACTGGTTATCATACTTAGATTAAAAGCTACTTTGCAGTAATAATACCTGTTATGTAACTGAGAAGCTCAAGAACTGCTAAACACTATTATCAAGTGACCCAGTGAAAAATAAAAAAAGAGTTGTCTTTGTTTAATTACACAGCAATTTCATGCAGATTATAATATGAAACCATACTTTTCTCAGAGTATTAGGGCTGCATTTTAAAATGTACCCATCTAGCTCAAATTGGAAATAAAATATTAAAAGTATCAGTGGAAATTTAGGGTGTCATTTTGGATTTAACTTATCTTTGAAATAGTAGTTTGTTAAAATTGTTTTAATCATTGAAATACCCAAAATACTAATGTGATCTGAGTATGTTTCATTTTTTAGAAGAATGCATGCCTTGAACTCTTTTTAGTTTTATTTTCAGAAGAAAACCACTGAGAAATTGCTGTTGTGTTCAGAGTTTTGTATTTAATGTAGGTGTGTTCTCTACTAGCTTTTTTGCTTTTTCCTTTTCCTTTCTCTCTTTCCTTCAAATAATATATGTTTATAGTATATACAAGGAGCTCTGGTAGCATAGTGGTTACGAGTCAGGCTGCTAACCTCAAGATCAGCAGTTCGAAACTACCAGCTGTTCTGTGGGAGAAAGATGAGGCTTTCTGCTTCTGGAAACCCTGTGCAGGGTCTCTGTGAGTCAGAACCAAGTCCACAGTACTTAACAACAACAACATAGTGTATATATGTACTCTCAGCTATATATGTTCTTTGTTTTGTAGGCTAAGGTTTTATATCAATGGAATGGTATATGTGTTTTAATGAACGGTACCAATCATGTGATGACAGAGTGATCTTCCTAAAATGTGAATTGCTTGCCATGGGGTATACATATATAATTTATATGCTTTTTTTTTTTTTTTTTAAGGAAGTACAACAATATCTAGCTAATCTGGCTGAACAGTGCAGTGCTGATAATAATGGTGTGGAGCTTCCAGTTGTAATAATTCTTGATAATCTTCATCACGTGGGTTCTTTAAGTGATATCTTCAATGGTTTTCTCAACTGTAAATATAACAAATGGTATGCTTATCAAAATTTTAAATGATTAAATATGAAAAAAATATGATCAAATTTGCATTCTTATGCCTTTATAATTTTTAGAAGTAAAATGAGTGTCACTGATTTAAGAAACCCTCATTAATATTATAATATATTGTCAAGGAATCCTTATATATCAACATATATATTAGTTGTAACACTACCAAATTTCCTAATCAAGGAATCGCTGCTATTGATGCAAACCTTTAAAGTCTAAGCTGCATAAAATAAGTGGTGAAGCAAGAATATAAATTATCTTATATTAGTTTTGCCAGAGTGCTCCTTGGAGGCCAGGATGGCCTGACTTCATCTCTCATACTTCGGTCATATTGTCAGGAGGGACCAGTTAATGATGAAGGATATCATATTTGGTAAGGTGGAGGGTCAGAGAAAAAGAGGAAGACCTGTAGATGAATTGGCAAATTAGCAGCATCGACGGGCTTAAGTGTGGTAACAATTGTGAGATTAGTTTAGGACCAGGCAATGTTTGATTCTGTTGCTCATAGGGTCACTATAAGTTGTTACCAACTTGATGGCACCTAACAACATGTTAGTTGTGTTGTCGTTAAATGCAGTTGAGTCAGTTCTGACTCATAGAGATCCTGTATATGGTTTCTGTGCAGTGACTGGTGAGTTTGGACCATCGACCTTGGCGGTTTAAACCTACTGTGCAGTCCAGTGCATTATCCTACAGTGCCACACCAGGACTCCATTATGTTATTTAGAATCTGTAAAAATAGCTGTGAAGTACTTGGTTAGAAAAAAAATAAAATTAGGTTTATAAGTGATAAGATGTTAGAATGTGGTGAGACTGGTGTGGTTATCCTAACCTCTTCATTGTAAATGGATACACTTAGCCCTGAGAGGAGAAATGATGCCTCTGTATGCCAGAACTGAAATTAGCATTACAAATCTTAATTTCCATCCCAATGATACTTGTTATTTTCCAACCTCAAATTACAAAATTATTGTTTTAGAACCCAGTATCAAAATGGAATTATTCATATTCATATGAATTGTTTTCTAAGCAGTTTTACTACATTAGTTTCTTTTATTCTCATTGTTTCTTAATTTACCTTCCTGTACTTTTTTTTTTTCTTTTCCTCTCAGTCCTTATATTATTGGGACAATGAATCAGGGAGTTTCTTTGTCGCCAAATCTAGAGCTGCATCACAATTTCAGGTAAAAATAGATCATATGTATGTGTATACGTACCTTGTGTTTGTGTGTTTGTTTTTTTATTGTCGCTTTTACTTTGTTTTTGTTTTGTTTTTTTCTATTTTCAAGTTGACAGATTCTGCCAGTGGCAACGTGTGATGTGCAAACAGTTCTCACTTCTTCATATCCTTTTTGTCCAGCAGAGATTTTATGATCCTCTCCTTGTAATCAGAAGTCTTTAGAAAAAAATACTTTCCTGCTCACTCTCTCACTTTTCTTCTGACTGTGAGGAATGTGAAGAGAGTTCCTATTTCAGGATTTGTGATTCTCCTACAGAAAAGTGCTCAGCATGTATCCTCCTCCCACTCACCTCTGACGCACATGAGCTCCTCTTCAGCTCAAAGAAGAAGTTAAGTTAAAGCTGTAAAGCTAATAAACTTCTTAACCCCTTTGATGGTAGGGCTCTTCTTCCATTGAAATAGGAACATAGCAACTTTACATTGAACAGGGAATCACTATGGACTTAAATTTTAATATATATAAAATAGTTTATCTCTTTTTCTAGGTGGGTACTATGTGCAAACCACACAGAACCAGTGAAAGGCTTTCTAGGCAGATATCTTCGAAGGAAATTGATAGAAATAGAAATTGAAAGAAACGTACGCAATAATGACCTAGTCAAAATTATAGACTGGATTCCTAAGACGTGGCATCATCTCAACAGTTTTTTGGAAACACACAGTTCTTCTGATGTTACCATAGGTAAGTTTCAAAATTACAACTCAGGTAATCCCTGGGTTATGATTGTCTGACTTATAGACACCCCATAGACAACTTGCTCTTACTGGTCCTTATTTTGAAAGGACTGAATCAACTCCTACTCACAACAAATTCTTTCATCACAATCACTTTAACTTGCTGCATGTACAGCTTCTAAATTCTTGAAAGGCTTTGGACCTTTTCTTGCACTAAAGTAAGGCTAATCAAGAGATGTATACACCTGTACTGGCTTACCTACAAAGTCGACTTAAAGATACACTTACACATGGGCCCATTCATAACCTGATGTTGTTGTTGTTGTTAAGTACCATGGAGTTGGTTCCGACTCATAGTGACCCTACACAGGGTTTCCGAGGCTGCAAATCTTTACAGAAGCAGAAAGACTCATCTTTCTCCTGCGGAACAGCAGGTAGTTTCAAAGTGCGGACCTTCTAGTGATCAGCCCGGTTGGATTCGTAACCACTACACTATCAGAGCTCCTTTACACCTATAACCTGTCACCCATTCACCAGAAACAATGGGTGACAGACCATAATGAGCAAAGCTAATGTTTGCCAAGCTTCTAAAGATTAAAGTTTATCTTTTTCCCTTCTGAAAGTTTGCTTTCTTTTAAACTTTGTCTAATTAAAATTAGATTAATTTTTATCAAACATTCATAGTTTATAAAATCTCAAATTACTGATAACAAGTAAGTTTAATATCGATTGTTGCTGTAGTTGTTACAGACTGTTGAGTCGGTTCCACTCATAGCAACCCCCTGTACAGGGTTTCCGAGGAGCGGGTGGTGAGTTTGAACACCTGACAGTGTGGTTCACACTGACCTTGTGGTCCAGGGCTTATCCTACATTGTCACATCAAACTCCTAATCTATAGATAAATACCTAATCTAATTGGTAGATAAATATCCAAAAACCATCTGACCATTTGAAATAAACAGTATTTCTTTAAGCTACCTTTGTTATGATAAAAACAAGTTTTAGCTTATGACACCTATTAAATATAGTTGTAAAAAAAAGATAAAGACAATTTAGGTATTTAATATTTATTCAAGCAGTCCTGTTAAGCATTGGGCTACAGTTGTAAGGTTGACAGTCTGTCCCCACCCAGTGACTCCATAGGAGAAAAAACCTGGCAATCAATTCCTATAATTATTACAGCCTAGAAAACCCAATGGTGCAGTTCTACTCTGTCACATTGGGTCACCGTGACTCAAAAATAGACTCAATGGCAAGTCACAACAGCAATATTTTTTTTTCAAGAAAAAAAATTTTGAATTATGTTTCTTTAATTGACACAAAGATGTTTATTTTTGTATTTTTTTTTCAAGAAAAAAAATTTTGAATTATGTTTCTTTAATTGACACAAAGATGTTTATTTTTGTATTTCTTCTTAAGTTGATTACATGGAAGTCCCTTTCACATCTGTATGAATCACTAAGATTTACTTAGTAAAGACAGTTTGGAGATTAGAAGGAAATTTTCAAATTTGGGCAACAGAAGCTCTAGACTGTGTCCCACTTCTGAAAATAACATTTTCTATTCGGCAATGCTTTTCAGCACAGTTTCCTCTTTTGTAAAATGGAGCAGGTGGACTGCATTATGACATTTAAGATTTCTCCTAACTATATAATATCTTAAGCTAATAGATTAAGATTTCATTATAAAAAGAAATAAGATGCAAGGATATTTTGTCTTTAGTAAAATATATGATAAAAATAATGAAACTATCCAAGATTATTATTTTGTAAAAAAATCATGCAAAAATTATAAGCCCCTGAAAATAGTGCATAAAGATATGTTTATATTGTTCAAAGTAATACCTCTAGAAAATGTTTTGTTATTTGTTTCTTTCCAGGTCCCCGCCTCTTCCTTCCTTGTCCCATGGATGTAGAAGGTTCTAGAGTGTGGTTCATGGATCTCTGGAACTATTCTTTGGTACCTTATATTCTGGAGGCAGTGAGAGAAGGTCTTCAGGTAGTCTTCAGTGGTCTTTACTACCTTATAAAATGAAAACAAATTCTTTCTTTAGAGCCAAAACTTTAATTTCCATGGGTATTTCTGCAAAAAAGAAAAGAAAAAAACCATAAAGGCATGCATTATATATAGTGCTAAAGTAAGAATGACTAGTACACAATACTTGTCTATTCCAAAAACAGATATTGTTGTTGTTGTTAAGTGCCGTCGAGTCGGTTCCGACCCATAGCGACCCTGTACAGGGTTTCCGAGGGTGTAAATCCTTACGGGAGTAG
>NW_006409078.1:138091-140942 GCF_000296735.1 Chrysochloris asiatica
TGTGTGTGTGTGTATATAATATATATATATAATACCAGCACTCCATGAGCATGGGTATGTCTGTGTGTATATATACTTATATATGTATATGGAGCCCTGGTGTGGCACTGTGGGTTAATGCACCAGACTGCAAAGCTGTTTAAACTGTAAGGTCGGTGGTTCAGTCTCACCAGCTGCTCCTTAGAAACCCTATACAGGGTCGTTATGGGTCGGAACTGACTTGATGGCACTTAACAAAATATATGTATATATTTCTCTCTCTCTCTGTCTCTCTCTCTGTCTCTCCTTGTCTCTCTCTCTGTCTCTCTGTGTCTGTCTCTGTCTCTCTCTCTCTCTCTCTATATATATATATATACATGTATTTGTGTGTACATGTATATGTATGTATGTATATTAGGATTTCTGAGACTATATGAGAATAGTCCCATCTTTCTCCTGCATAGTGGCTAGTGGATTTGAAACATCAACCAATCAATTAGCTGCTCGATGCTTAACCTACTGGCTTCCTAGGGAAGCTACAGAAGTCAATAATTTCTAGATCATACCAAGTCTTGTTCATCCTTGTGGGACATTAAAACTTTACCACACAGACAATAGAAGCCACCAAAGGATTTGATAAAAAGATATATTTAATTAGATTTGCAGTTTATGAAGATCAGTTTGGTAACAGAGTAGAGACAAATTAGAGGAGAGAGGATGGTGCCTGGGAGACTAGTAGACTTGTAAATATTAAAAATGATGTGGCGCTGACTAAGGTGTTAGAATTGATGATAGAAATTATACTTATGCATACAGGTGTGGGAATGGAGCAGGAAAGAAGAAAGGGGGAAATACTTTCCTAGAGCATTGCATCTCTCACGTTGTCTCTTCATTTTGATTTACTTAAAGACACAAAGCAATACTCTGAGAAAGCAAAATATTCAATTATATGTGTATATTAAGATTTTAAGATTTGGAATTTATTCTAATCGAACTTATCTATAATATGACACCATTTTTTAAATGAAGACTTTAATAACACTATTATTATACCAGTAAATTTATGGTATTAATCAGTCAAGTGATTTCAGGTATGTGTTACTGAGACGGAATTCTAAATCCTTAAATAGACCTCATTTTCTATATCTGCTCTTAGCATATCAAGAATGTTTTTAAACACTACAGCTTTCTTTCTCCAAATCATCTTCACCTATGTTTCTGAACATATGACCAGCTATTAATAGAGGGAAGAGCTAGACAAAAGCGAGGGAGGGACCATAACTACATGCAAATGTATGTATGTATATACACACGTGTGTGCATACGTGTGTATTTGAGTGAGAGACTGTGAATCCATGGGCTATTTGGTTTACTGGGTTTGAGTTTATCATCAAATACATCCATATTCATATGGTGTTGATTTAATAAATTCAAAGAGTTTGATCAAAACTTCCATGGAAAAATATCAAAGCTCAGAGTAATATTAAAATGACTTTAACATAGGCCATGACTATAGCCTCTTTGTCATAAAGCCATTCTTGCTGAAATGTTATCATTCAGTTCACCAACATTTTTTGAAAATGCATTTTACACACACAACCCCCTACATACATAACTTAGCATATAGCTGGCCAGTCCTTTTAGAGTTCTCAATTCTGATGGATCAGATTATTTCTATAATTTGGAAAATAAAAGACAACTTGGGTTTCTTTATAAAGTAATACAATTAGTATATATTAAATGATATAAAAATTATGTCAAAATAGAAACCTTTTACAAGAAAAGAGCTCCACTACCCTTATGACTATACAAGCTAATTTTTTCTGTGCTTTCAAAATTTTTTAACCATCCATCTACAATTATTATTTTTTTAATGAAGCTTTAAAATTTTTTTCATATCTAACAATGAAGCTTTGGATCCATGCAAATCCAAGCAATGTGACTTTTATTTTCAAATACATGCAAATGCTTGCTACCTCTCTTCCCACGTGCCTTCACACATGTGTCCCTTTTACCAGAACAAATAGTACTATTCCCCTAAAAGACTGGGAAACTTGAGACAGCTGCTATTGTTCCCAAAGGTGGTTTTTGTTTTCAGTGATATATCAATCATACTTTAGCCAGAAATTCAACAACAAAAACTTGACAGTGATTCTTTCCTTCTCCCTCTTCAAACACTTACGGTCCGCTTCATCCAGTCATCTCCTCTAGAGGTCAGCTCCGAAACAGCAGATGGTGTGCTTGTGTGCAGCAGCTGGCTTCATTCCATTCCATCCCTCCTTCTCTCAAGGGACTGTGTGTGTGAACATTCACGACTTTCAGTTGCCATTCAATGCTTTCTGCTTCTCTAAGCCAAAAAACTAGAAAGCTTGGCGTACTCTCCAGCAATGAGCCCAGATGTCCAGCTGTGATACAGTTTCTTGTCCAGTCTCCCTGCTGGAACAGTAATCATTCACAAATCCAAATAAAAGAGTTATCCAGAGGCCCTATTTTGTTCTAATGGGTCGGTGTCTTTGAATTGTGTCTGGAAGGAGCAGTGTAAGAGCCAAGGGCAATACATGAGAATCTAAAAATGTTTTGTAGTTTCACTTGGATGGGATGAGATGTCCTTCTGTGTGGCTCAGGACCTTGATTTTTTATGGGACTAGCTTACTCAATGCATCACTGACTACACTGATGTCTCTTTTTCTTTCTTCAGATGAATATGCTAATGAAACTCCAAGAAGCAGCCAATTACTCCGGCACACAAAGCTTCCACAGTGATAGTACCAGCCACCACGAAGACGGTTTGGATTCGTCTATTGAATCTACTCTCTAGAGGGTCAAAAAAAAAAAAAAAATTGAAATCATTTGTCAAACAGCAGAGACTAGA
>NW_006409078.1:141042-148725 GCF_000296735.1 Chrysochloris asiatica
GTCTCTTCTGACATCCGTTTTGATCTTTTCCTTCTTTCTTGTCTTCTTAATGACTTTTTACTTTCTTCATGTGTGACGTTCTTTATATCATCCCACAACTCTTCTGGTCTATGGTCTTTAGTGTTTAATGTATCAAATCTGTTCTTCAGATAACTAAATTCAGGTGGGATACATTCAAGGTCATATTTTGGCTCTTGTGGACTTGTTTTCATTTTCTTCATCTTCAGTTTGAATTTGCGTATGAGTAATTGATGGGTCTGTTCATGCTGAAATGTAGAATTTGACATATTTAGCTTTTTAT
Organism: Chrysochloris asiatica; assembly: GCF_000296735.1. Taxonomy (NCBI): domain Eukaryota; kingdom Metazoa; phylum Chordata; class Mammalia; order Afrosoricida; family Chrysochloridae; genus Chrysochloris; species Chrysochloris asiatica. The sequence continues at coordinate 141,344 of NW_006409078.1, forward strand.
TTGTTGCCTCCAGTATTTCTGTTTTTGAAGTTTGTTTAAAAATCTGGCATTACTTGATTCTGGGCTATCATAATCATAGTTTAACTCTTCAAAAAATACACATTTTCTTTTAATTAGGATAAGATGCATGACAAGTTATTTTTTACTTCCTCTATAAAGTGGATTTTCAACTGAGAGAAAATTTCCACTCCATAACAAGAGAACTCTTTATAAACAAAACACAACCAAAATCTAAACCCATGTGATCATCTTAGCATTTCCTGAAGAAATATGCAGATGTCAGTATCAGGCTCTAAGCTCCCTTTTTTAGGCAGGGTTTCCACAGCCTCTTGCCATCCAGGGCTGGTCATAGCCCCTGTCATTCTGTCAGTATCAACCAGTTTGCTTTTGCCTCACCAAACCACAACAAAACACATAGAACATTCCACAGGAGGCCATCTGGAGCAAACATGCACCTGGAGACCCTCAGCAGTGGTGAAGGGGGAAAAACAGATATGTTAAAGAAGTTCTGTGCCCATAATATTGCCCATGTGCTTGAATTTTAACTTTCTTTCTGTGCTTTCTGTATCCTTGTGCTTTATGTAAAATTCCATTGACCACTTCATCCTTAGTGAGCTTGACTTTTAGCTTACCCATCATTCAGTATCTCTGGGATTCATCTTCTCCCATCTACTGTAGTGCCACAGTTATAATGAAGTCACATCGTGTCTTTTTACTGGGCTTACTGCTTCCATGGCAAGCCTTGAAAAGGCTTGTGTTTTGGGTCCCCATTTTCTCTTCTCAGTTATGAATGGTCTTATACATAAACATCTATAAAGAGTTTTTACAGGAAACAATAGGAGTATATAAAAAATAGATAAAGTAATTTTAACAGGAAATTAACCTGAAGAAAAATAGGTATCAGAGAAAGTATTCTTATTCTCAAAGAAGTTTACATAGAGTTAACCAGACATAGAAAACAGAAGTCTTTTTTATTCATCATATCTCAACAGTACAATTTAATAATAAACACTGATATCTATCCATTGCCATCATGGTAATTCCAGCCCATGGCCACCCTATATATGACAGAGTAGAATTGCCCCAGAGAATTTCCGAAATATAATCTTTACAGAAACAAACTAATACATTTTTCTTCCCTAAGGTGTTTCGTGGGTTCAAATTGACCTTTGGGTTAGCAGCCAAGCACTTTCCCACTAAACCCCCAGAGCTCCTTGCTTATTGTCTAGTGTGGAAGTTTCAGCCCTCCATAGCTGAGCCTTTTCTTCCACAACAGCGAGTTTCACTTGATTTGTAAAGTTAATAAAAATAAATGTGAATAAGCACTTCTACATTATTTAAAATAACCCTCCCCACCCATCCAAATGCTCACCATTTATTCTAAATGCTCATTTAATTTTGACTGTCCTTTGAGGTGGAAATAAGATATCTAGAGAGCTATATTTAAAATCTCAAAAATTGCTTACCATTTGTTTTAACTGGTTGTCATCGAGTTGATTCTGACTAATAGCTATGGTATGTTTGACAGAGTAGAACTACACTCTGTATGCTTTTTAATAGCAGAGTTTTGGGGGAAATAGATTGCCAAGTCTTTTTCCAAGGCTCTCTTGGTAGAATGAAACTGCAAAACTATTGGTTAGCAACCAAATATTTAACCATTTATGTCACCCAAGGATTTCTGAAAAAATTGTTGGTTGATGTTATTAAGTATCCTTGAGTCGGTTCCAACTCATAGCGAACCCTGGGTTGCCAAGGCTTTATATCTCCTCAGGAGGTTGGTTTGGACAGCTGACCTGGTTGTCAGTGCTTATCATATGGAGCCACCGTGCACCTACTTAATTCCTTTCAAAGTCCAATGAAAACTAAATATGTAAAGAATCATTCAATTCATAGTGACCTTTTTACCAAATAGAAATGCATTCTGTATGTGCTAAATGTGTGGTCAACTTTTAGATGTACGGGAAACGTGCACCATGGGAAGATCCCTCAAAGTGGGTACTTGACACATACCCATGGAGCTCAGCATCTCTGCCTCAGGAGGGCCCAGCATTACTTCAGTTGCGACCAGAAGATGTTGGGTATGAGGGCTGCACATCCACTAAGGAAGCCACAACCTCAAAGCACATTCCACAAATTGAAACAGAGGGGGATCCCCTGGTAAGAAGTGATGCTTATTTTCCATATATAATCTTGACTACAGCATGTGGTCATGAGTATTTTGTTATTTGTATCAAAGATGTTGTTTCTCTAGATGAGATTTGTTCTCTTCTGAAATTGATACCTAGTTTTAAATCTTTTTACTTTGCCTACTTTTGTTGTATGAAATGTTTAAACAAAAGAGCAAACTTACATTAAACTCAATATTATTCAAAAAATATTTTGAAGCCAAATTGAATTCTGTTACAGTAACAGGAAAATGTCTCTTATAATTCAGAAAATTACATAAAATAAAAAATTGCAACAGTATGACCCAATTCATTAAGTATTTAAGAACAAAGTGAATTTTGTTCTTAAAAGAAAGAATGAAGGTTAATCTAATGAACACTTGGAGAACTAAAGAATGTTGTACATATATTAACTAACTTGACTAAATTTAGAAGTAGTTTTTGGTTTCTTACAGTAATGAAGAAGAAATTGATTTGGAAATCAAAGGTATATACCCTGCCTTGCTCTCTTGCAGTAGTGTAAGCTTTATGAGTTTTGGGTAGTCTGAAAATATGAAATATATGATATTTTTTAACAGAAAAAAAGACATTATGCTTTATGTAATTATGTTAACAGTTTATTTTCTATAGATTGGCATCTAATGCAATGCATTGGTCAGCTTACCATTTTATGACAAAGAAATCATTGGATTTTACAATTACAGAAAGAAAGGATTTGTAAATAAAGGTCAGGAGGTATGATTAAAAGTTACAACCTATGACTATGGTCAAGAATCTAAAATGATTGGTAGTTTATGGCATACCTTATACAGCAGCTCCTACATGTATATATCATTGTCATAATGTAAGCTGATCCTTGTGAGCATTGATGGTGTTACATGTGAAAATTTGAATACATTGTCCAGTTCTTTTTTCAGAAGAAATGTATGCACCACAATGTATGCACAGGGTCACTGTTGTAGATATGTAGACTTTCTTAGTAGACTTTCTTAGTGTCCAGAGTACCTGGTGGTGTTGTTATTAGGTGCTACTGAGTCTTTTCTGACTCATAGAGACCCTATGTGCAACAGAATGAAGCATTGTCCAATTCTTTGCCATCCTCACAGTCATTCCTATGTTTGTTCTCATTGTTACAGCCACCTAGCCAGTCCATCTCACTGACGTTCTTCCTCTTTTTCAGTGATCCTCTACAGTAGCCAGTATGATGTCCTTCCTCAGAGACTGGTCCCACCTGATAACATGTACATTTGACTAAGTCTTACCATCCTCCTTTCTAAGAAGCATTCTGGCTATATGTCTTTTAACACAGATTTGTTCATTCTTCTGGCAGTCCCTGATATATTTAATATTCTTTGCCAACACCATAATTAAAATGCATCAGTTATACTTCAGTCTTCCATAAGTATTCATTATATAGCTTTCATAAGATGATTGAATATACCATGGCTTGGATCAGACACACCTTGATCTTTGAAGTGACATCTTTACTTTTTAACACATTAAAGAGAACTTTTGCAGCAGATGTATCCATTGCAATACATCATTAAATTTCTTGACTGTTGCCACCCTGGGTATTGTGGGTATTGATTGTGTAGCCAATTAAAATAGAATCCTTGATTACTTCAATATTTACTCAGTTTATTGTGATGTTGCTAATTGGTCCAGTTGTGAAGATTTTTGTTGCTTTATGTTGAGATGTAATACATGCTGAAGGTTATTGTCTTAGACATTCATCAGTAAATGCTTCAAGTCCTCTTCTGTTTCAGCAAACAAAATTGTGTCATCTATATATTACAGGTTGTTAAACAATTTTCCTCCAAATTTGATGTCACATTCTTCATCATATAGTTCAGTTCTCAAATTACTTGATATCATACCGATTGAATAAGTATATTGAAAGTATACAACCCTGATACACACCTTTCCTGATTTTAAACCAAACAGAATCCCTGAATGCCTCTGGATCTTTGAATAGATTCCACATGATTACAGTTAAGTGTCCTGAAATCCTCATTCTTTGCATTGTTATCCAGATTTGTTATGATATACATAGTCAAATGCCCCTGCATTTCCAATTAAGTACAGGTAAACATATTTCTGATATTATTGCCTTTAAATCAAGATCCAGCTGATATCAACAATTATATCCATCATGCCATGCCATCTTTTGAACCCAACTTGATTGTCAATGTACTGCTTCAATCATTTTAAAACTATCTTCAACAAATTTTATTTATGCATAATATTAGGGATATTATTTGATAATTTCCACATTATGTTGAATCACATTTTTTTAAAAAGGGCAAAAAAAAGGAATTTTTTTGCAGTCTGTTTGGCCAGGTAGCTGTTTCTAAGTTCTTGGCATAGAAAAGTGAGCACCTATAGTTGAAACATTTAAATTTATATTTTATCACCTACTGAAGCTTTGTTTTTCAGTAATACCTTCACTGCAGCTTGGAATCCTTTTCTTCAGTACCATCAGTTCTTGAACATACATTATCTCCTGAAGCAGTTGAACATCAACCAATTCTTTTTGATACTGTGAATATATGAACTTCTTTCATCTTCTTTTGGTGCATTATGCATCACTCAATATATTGCTCATAAAACCCTTCAATATTACAACTCAAGGCTTGAGAAATACCATGTTTGTTCTTCCCTTTTTGTTTTTCAACTGCAAGTCTTTATACATTTCATTAAAATACTTTACTTTGTCTTCTTGAACTGCCCTTTGACAATTTCTATTCAGCTTTTTTACTTCATCATTGTTTCATTTTAATTTAGCTATTGTACATTCAAGAGCAAGTTTCATAATCTCTTCTGACATCCATTATGGCCTTTTCTTTCTTTCCTATCTTTTTAATGACCTTTTGTTTTTTTCATGTATATTTTTAATGTTATCCGCAGCTTGTCTGGTCTCTGGTTGGTCATTAGTGTTCAATGTGTAAACTATTCTTCAGATGATCTGTGTATTCAGGTGGAATATAGTCAATGTCGTATTTCGACTCTAGTGAATATAATTTTCCTCACCTTCAAATTAAACCTACATATGAGCAAATGATGGTCTGTTCCCCACTTAGTCCCTGAGGCTTTATTTTGTCTGATGATATTGAGTTTCTTCATTGTCTCTTTCCATAGAGGTAGTTGATTTCATTCCTGTTATTCCATATGGCAAAGTTCACATATATAGTTACTATTTATGTTGTTGAAAATAAAGCTATTTGAAATGAATAAGTCATTAGTCTTGTAAAATCTTGTGTCATATCTATAACCAAGAACATATTTTCCAACTGCTGATCTGCTTTGTTTCCAACTTCCACATTTCAGTAACCAATAATTATCAATGCATCTTTATTGCAGGTTTGATCAATTTCTGATTTCAGAAGTTGGTTAAAAATAAATAAGTAAATAAATAAACCTTCAGTTTTCTCATCTTTGGCTTTAGTGGCTGTTACAGTAGACTTGAATAATAGTTATATCAGCTGGTCATCTTTTAGTTGTCTGGACATTATCCTATCATTGACAGTGTGGTAATTCATGATAGATCTTGAAATGTTCTTTTTGATTAAGAATATGATGTCATTCTTCATTCGTGGCATAGTAAATCTCGTGGTTGTCTGATTCACAATGGCCAATATGATTCTATTTCAGCTTGTTGATGCTTTGGATGTTGACCTTTATTCATTCCTTTTCAGTTTTGAGTCATGCCACATTAGGAAATGAAAGTCCCCCAAAGCTTCACTCCATCCACATCATTAATGTCAATTCTACTTCCACAGTCACATCTTGAGTGCCTTCCAACCTGAGGAGCTTGTCTTCTAGCACTATATTGGATAATGTTCTGCTACCCTGTACAGGGACGCTATGAGTCGGAACCGACTCCACAGCACATAACCACCACCACCACTGTTCAGTGCTAAGTTTTTAGACTTGGACCACCTGTATCTTCCTTCTGCCTAGTCTGTCTTAGTCTGGAAGCTGTGGTGAAACCTCCCCACCATAGTGACCCTTCTGGCATCCAACATCTTCCAACATAATGGCCACACTCAAGCCAACACAATGTGAAAATTGACAAATGAGTAGTAGATTCTTTGCTTAGAATTTCTAATCTGAACTGTATATTCCATAAAATGTGACAAAATTTCTTTAATGGTTGTCACATAGTTAGAAATCAATAGTGCTGGTTTGAATCAGCATAACTGTGAATATACACAGAATGACTATTGTTAGCATGGTTAAAAATTGATAGAGTAAATATTAACTATATCATGTTGTTGTTGTGTACTGTCAAGTCAGTTCCCACACACACTGACCCTGTTTCCAAAAGTGGCTGGTGGGTCTAAACTTCAGAACTTACAGTTACAAGTCCAGTGCTTATCCTATAGTACCGTACCAGGGCTCAGACATTACCATAGAAGTATGGATTATTTTCATCTCAATTTTTCATAAATTCCAGTTCTTCCTTTGCAAAGTGTTGATACACTATATCTGTTATGATGAGAACGTTTATATATAGGTTAGTTATTTTTGTAACTCTGTAGGGTTTGGAATCCTTCAGTGATGTCCTAAGATTTACCACTTGCCACAGTCCCAGTCAGCTAACCCTATTAAGCCCTTTTTCCCTGGGTCTAACTGCCTTTGTCATGTAGTATGGGAAATACATCTAGAGTTTTTCTGATATGAAAATGGGATGTAAAAATTCCTGATTCCAAATCTGCTATTCCACTAAACATCTTAGAAGCAAGGGGTTTCTGGCATGTTAAATGGCAAAGAGTAGATCATATAAAAAATAAATCTTTGAATTAGGTATATTCTGATTGAAAAATAATTATTCTTTTTCTGTATTTACTTCATAATATTACTATAATCACTGATGTGTTAAGTGCCATTAAGTCAGTTCTGACTCATAGCAACCCTGTAAAAGGTATCCAAGAAGGGCTGGTGGGTTTGAACCACCAACCTTGTGGTTAGCAGTCCAGTGCTTATCCTACAGTGCAACACTAGGATTCCAATCACTGGCATAAGGCAACAAATCTATTTCTAGCCTAAAGTAGCAATCTTAGATGGGAAAATCTAGTATTTAATGCTATAAATCTGGTTTTTTGTTTTTTTTTTTATCTGAATAGGATGCAAGCTTTTAACACATCTCACATTATTTTTTTTTAAGTATATCATGTATAATAATCCACTCAACAAACATTCTTAAATGTGTTTCTC
>NW_006409078.1:148825-149660 GCF_000296735.1 Chrysochloris asiatica
AGCCTCATCTTTCTCCCGCGGAGCGGCTGGTAGTTTCGAACCGCTGACCTTAAGGTTCGCAGCCCGATTCGTAACCACTACGCTACCAGAGCCCCTTAAAAAAACAGATATATAGGGGAAAATAAAGGGAACTTATGTCCACAGCTACATAGTTAAGACCAAGTTTATTGCCATGGGTGTTTATAGACTGCTTTATGTAGCCATTTAATTTCATAGCTCTACATCGTAGGAGTTAGCCATGATTTACCTTCTTCTTGGTCCTTTATATGCTTATCAAATATTTTGTGACAAATAGTTCTTACTTGTAAATTCCCTATTCATAGTATGCTTCACTGTTTGATGTTTTTAAACATCACTTGCAAGATCTTTTATTATTTTTTAATAAATATTCTAAATTATTAGCCTTCTTATTTATGATATGGTTGTTTAACATCAATTGTTTCTGCTCTACCTCTCATCTGCTTTATATCATGAGACCCTCCAAGACGCCCTTCTGTTTAGTCTTAACTGAAAACATTAAAATACATCATTAATGAGACAAACTGATTTTTTTCAATTAGGTCTATTTTCCTTTTTGAATAAATATTTCTATTTCCTTACAATGGAGTTGAAGCTTTAATAAATTATGGAATTATAATACTCAAGTTGTGTCTTTAAAATTTTAATTGCATAATCATCCAAGTTAATATGGAAGCATTTAAATCCCATTTAAATAAGTTAGCCAAGGGTTAGTCAATTTTTAAAAGCATTTCTAGTTCTGGTTATAATAACCATTATTAGAATTAGATACAGCTTTTGTTTTTCATATTTTTCTTTTATAATGTAATTTTAAGTT
>NW_006409078.1:149760-150282 GCF_000296735.1 Chrysochloris asiatica
AATTATAATCTATTTACTTCCTTTCACTTCTAGAAAACATAATATTCTTGAAAAGATTTTATCAAGCCTATGTTTAAAATTAATATTCAAGTAAAATATTTTTTCCTATAGTTACAGTTTCAGTGTTAATGAGCTGTCATCTAAGTCTTTATGTATGAAATTCTTCTAAATTTATATGTGTTTGCTGGTATGTAAAAAGAGCTTTTTTAAAATCTATAAATGCCAAAATTACTTAGTTTTTCAGTTCCCATTTTAACAGTATGCGTTTTTTCTTAATTTTTAAATCAATGTTATTTACCAAACAATATCCTAAGTATTATCATCTAACTTTCATTTGTGGAAAAGTATAATCACTTAATTATAACATCAGTTTCCTAAACTAAAACTGAGAGATACATAAAAACTGCTTTTGAAGAGTGATAAGAATATCTCAATGAAGAGACAGGCATTGGTGGTGGTGGTGGGGATGGGGATGGTGTGCTGTGGAGTCGTTTCTGACTCATAGCAACCCTGTCTAGGGTT
>NW_006409078.1:150382-162663 GCF_000296735.1 Chrysochloris asiatica
AAAAAAAAAAAAGTTTAAAAAGAAAGGTATTTTCACTTAAACCACTGCCAGTATGAAAGCACCGTGTCAAGTTCCCTGGCCCAGAGTCACAGTCTACAAGGAGGCACGAGAACTAAGTCTGAACTGCCAAGATGCTAAATTGAAATGGAAGCTTAGTTGTTTTTATTTTAATTTCTAGGCATTTTTATATCCACAGAGTGATGTAAGGCTCCATTACTCAGCTTAAAAGGACCATTTTGACAGGGCAACTGAATAGATTGCACATGGGATAGTCAAACTGGAATTAATTTTTTCCTCTTTAAAAGTTTACAAAGCATGCCTTTTTCCGTCCCTCCCTTTTGTTTCCTCTGAGGAGTTGTACTCCCATGCAAGGTTCATTTTTCTGATCCATCCAAACTCCTTTGTGCCACATGGTGCTGGTCACAGGGCTTAGTAGTGTAAGTGTTGTGCGCTCCCCCATTCCAAAAGGAACCCACGAGGTCTGCCCTCCATAAGCACAAATGGAATTGTGCAACTACCAGAAGACACTACTGTGACAAGCTGGATCAGTGCCAATTTAACTCTGAACTACCCTGTTCACATGATGTGCTTCACCAACTTTTTTGTGTCTGAGTCACAGGTTTTATACAGTTGTTTTTACCACAGTGGTCTTTTTAAACCACCTGCCCACATCCTTAACAAGAGTTTTATACCAATTATTAGTCAACACTGACAAAAGGCTTTCTTAGGGCTTTATTTGTTTGAGCCTTTTCAGTGAAAGAAGGAACATTTCCTATGGTGCTGTCTCGCTGCCTTAAAACAGATTTCTACAACAGTTTAACAGTTGGTTTAAATCCTAAACCATGGGTAATCTCCACTGTCTTTTCATTTACAAACAAGCAACACCAGTTAACGCTGTAGCCTCATCTCTGTATATCTTTTTTCTTTGTGAAAAAAAAAATGGATAGGAGAAGATCAGTATTTTTACCTTGTGAATAGATTGCTTTGTCTATCCTCCAAAACATTCAGATCATTCAGAAACCCACTTTGACCGTCACTTGAAAGCTGAGACGTGGCTAAATTCTATCTAGTTCTAGGTGTGAGAGTTTCAGAAGGCAGGAGATATTGAATTCTTATCCAGCTGAGCTGGAAATGCTAGATGCAGCATGAGCACAACTATTTGGCTTTCCTTCCCTATTTTTTTTTTTTTTTAATAGTTTTGATGCATGTTGTTTTGATTGCTGTTGTTGTACATGAGAAATTCAGCATTAAAGAACACTGAAGCAGTGAAATCACTGTGGAAGAGGAAGCGTTTATACTGTAAAAGAAGGTTAGATTTGCACAGTCTACTGGGTGGGTATTGTAAATAATACTTTTTAAAACTTGCACAAATCTAAACAAACACACACAAAAAATTGTATTTTATCCTGTTGGTGTTATGAGGTCTTACACTTGCTGAGATTTCCTATACATTGCAAACAAATACAGAATGCAAACCTTCAAAGCTGTTATTATCTGGCGTGTTTGTCCTGTATTTACAGTTGTAACAACTATGCAGGAGCTCTCAGTGCTAAAGTGAGCATGCTTCAAAACCGTACCTGAAGCCAATACGTTTATGGAACAGTAAAACTGTCTGATAGTGCATCTGTCATGGCAGGCTTTAAAGAGAGTGCATGAAAACTGATCAGAGTCATTAGAGAAGTTACCACCACACACAGGACAGGTTTTAAATGTATATAACCCAAGGGCTAGGCCATGGTGTAGACTCACTCTATACGTGTGAAAATGTGCTACCTTCAGAATGTGTAATTGGTGCTACTCTCGGTGACCACCTTGGGTCAGTTACTATAGAACAATAACAACACAAGACATCTGTGCAGTGTTCAGAGTGCCATTGAGTCTTATACAGTTCTTATATGGTGCTATTGCCCTAGGGAAATACAAACTGAATTTATGCACCTAGAATTGTCATCCTGACTTTGAAGCCTCAAATATGGATCAAATCTGTTGTGAAACATCGATATATGTAGCTGGATGAGTGACTAGTTACCCTTGTATAATATGTGATCTATAAAATTACTAATCTCTCCCTGCCATTTTGAGAAACACTATTCAAACATGAACATAAACACCACCTCCTGCAATACATCCTGGTAGGTCCACCTAGTTTACAACTTAAACTAGTTTGTGAAACATTTGTCTGTATACATTTTATATTTTGTACATTTTTTGATGTAACATATCATGTAAATAGACAAAAACAGTGAAATAAATCATCTGAAAAGTTTTGTAGTCTTTGTAAAGCCCCAACAATAAGTACTTGGTGTCAGTGGACTTACCTGGATGATGTATTTTCTATTGGTTTATCGTTCCTCTAGCTTGTAAACCAGCTTGCATATATTTTTTTGCAAATGTGCACCTGTATCTGTCTAAATTATTACTTTGCCATTAAAGTGGAATTATTTATTGACAACAAGGTGTGAAGTGTATATATGGAGAAAATTGTACAAGTATGCACCAATAAGTATCAAATTTTACAACTTGTCTTGCACTATTGATATCTATATTGTTATTGTTAAATGCCATTGAGTTGGTTCCAACACATAGAGACCCCATATGGGATTTCTGAGGAGCACCTGGTGGGTTTGAATGTGTGGTTCACAGTCCAATGCTGATCCTACAGTACCATAGTTGCTAAAAACAAAGAAATGATACAAACCATCCCTCTCACAACCCTTTCTACTCAGACTCGTTTGATAAGTCGTGGTAATGGCCACTCAGAACTCAAAGCCAATACTTGAGTTACGGGATTTATTAGGAAAGTTAGCAGGTTACAATTCAGGACCATAAGATGCACAGGGCACAGTTTTTCCAATCAACTGCTGATAAATGCCCAGAGGACACACCCCTCCACCTGAATCTACAGCCTGAAGTCACTCAGCTCGGGCTCAATGGATCATCTAACCTAGCTCCCACCCTACAAACAAGTCTCTGTATGAAATCACTCAGTTACACTTGCTCTGGGGGCTGGGAGCCCACCACTTTGTCTTGTACTCTGGTTCTCGGATACACTGCAGCAGTTCGTCTGCCACTCCTTCGGTGTCAAAACTTCCTGTCCCTGGATTGAGGAGGTCCAATGAGCAGGGAGATCAGGGTCCAAAGGATTTACACCACTCCTGACTCTTACTTGATGGTAGTGAGATCTCCCCTCCTGCTTCTGAGATGGTTCATTTTAAACCCATCTAGAGTTCCAACTTTTTACAATTACAATTAACTCTGTTTACATCCTCAGCTGAATAATATTATCCTATCAGTATCTTCTCCCACCCATTTCTTACCTAGACCCATCAGAAAAAGAGTCATTTGGTGGGAGTTACAAAAATAATGCTAGAAGAGACAAATAATTCAGCACAATACAATAGAGATGTGCATGAATTTATATTTTGGTTTGATTGTGTATAAAGGGTGTTTTGGAGTCCAGGTGTGGCATTGTAGAATAAAACACTGGACCACAAGGTCAATGGTCCAAATGCCCTGGCTGCTCCTTGGAAACTCTATACAGGGTCATTATGAGTTGGAACCGACTCGACGGCACTTAACAACAAATGTGTCATAAAAGGGATATATTTTTCAAGTAAAAAAATAATCTTAAGTATATTTTAAAATCTCAATAGCCTACTTAAAGATGTGAATATGAATTAAGAATAAATATAAATTGTTGATATTAAGTTAATTAAATAAGCTCATTGTCATTTTCCTTTTTAACTTTAAAATTATTTAAAAGCAGAACCACTCTTTTTGGGTTTGTTTGTTTTATTTCTAGACTGTAATCTTTATGAGAGCAAGTCTCATAAAGAGTAGGTTTTTCTCTTGTGGAGTGTTTGGGTGGGTTTGAACTGCCAACCTATTTTGGTTAGCAGTTAAGTTCTTAACTATTGCACCACCAAGACTCCTATAAAGACACTGTACTAGTACTGAAGTTTATTCTCAGTCTGGAAACACACACACAAAAAAAAAACTCTACCCAACAAGCCCATCTAATTTCCACCCAATTTGTTCTGTATGTTTCTATAATGATCTCAAATTCTGTAGGGTATAAGTCACTATTGTGGTTTCAAAATACAGATGCTTAGGCACTTATAATGTGAAATTAGAAATATGTCTACCTTTGTGAGGTTTTCTAACATGAACTATGTTTTTGTTAAGTGCTGTCAAGTCAGTTCCGACTCAGAACGGTCCAGTATAGGGTTTCTGAGGAGCAGATGGTGAGTTTGAACCACGAGCTTTGCAGTTCAAACTGACCCACAGTGCCACACCAGGACTCTATTAGCTATAAGTCATTGTTATTGTAAAGTGCTGCCCAGTCCGTTCCAGCTCATAGGGACCCAAAATAGGGTTTCTAAGGCTATAAATCTTTGCAGGAGCAGAAAGCCTCATCTTTATCTCACGAAGTGACTGGTGGGCTCAAACTGCCAACTATTACTAGAAATCTTTAAGTCATGAGAAATTAATTTTGAAAATTTCAGAATTTGGACATAAAAGACATAGAAGCATGTGACTTGTGTAAGGAATGTAAACAAACTTTAAATTGACTTTGAATTTATATGCTGTAATAAATAAGGCAAGACCTAGTTAATGTTTGTAAAATACCCTTGGTTGTTGTTTGCTCTTCAGTGCCATTGAGTCAGTTTTGACTCATAGCGATCCTATATAGGCTTCCTGAGGATCAGCTGGTGAGTTTGAACTGCCAACCTTGTGGTTCAAACTGACCTTATGGTCCAATGCTTATTCTATAGTGCCACACCAGGACTCCAAAATACCCTTTATATACCATTACATAATCTAATTAACCTCATTAATCTAGCCGTGAAGAATAAAATGTGGTATTTGACTAATCTCTAACCATGGGGAAAGACATTACACTCTAGTCTTGGACATAACACTGACCCATATTATGTGAGGCATAGATGAGAATTTTACACATAAGCCCTGAATTTCTATTCACTCACTAAGAATAAGTAGAGGCAAAAGAATCTTTCACGAGTCTCTTACTCTCTCTGAAGAGCTAGTCTTCTGGCATTCTGTCCATCACCGCCAACCTTGGACCCAGCTATGAGAGACCTTAGCCATATTTGAGCCATAGTTAAGCCTTCATCCAAAGATTTCTCATTAAAGGTAAAAACCTGAAGTCTAAAGATCTAGACTCTTAGGCAATTTAACTTTATACATTGTAATTTTCATTGTTAATTATGATTCTCCAGTTCTGAATGAATGTTGTGAGGTCTTACTTGCTGACTTGCCATGACTACATTGCAATTAACTAAATGCCTGATAAACCTTAGTATCTCTCTATCAGTTTTCTAAGTTACAATTACTTCCCTGCCCAGACCTTAATATTCAGTCTCTGTGTCATCACCTACTTGCTTCTGCATTCATTCTAATCTGACTTTTGCAACTGTCCCAGCCCAGATATTACAGAGAAAACCAGTTACTGTTAGATTCTTAATGACAAAAATTCAATTCATATTGTTCAGCTTCACCTCACTTGACTTCTTAACAGGATTTATCACTATTCATTTTGCCTTCCGTATTTAAACTTTTGGCAATCCTATACACCATCCTCTCTCCTTTTTTTTTTTTTTTTTCTCCTAGCTCTTCTTTTTCTTAAATTCTTACATGGTTTCCATATTATCTCACTTGTCTCTTATTTTTTCAGCTTTTCAGGTTTTCCTCTTTTTTTTTTTTTTTTAAGCTCCTCTTCAACTAAGTCATTAAGCAACAGCCTTCTCCCAGTTTAGCCCTAGGCTCTCTGCTCATCCTCAATCTAGGCTTTCCTAAAGCAGTAACTGGACTGCGAACTATAGGGTCAATGGTTCAAATCCACCAACTGCGCCTCAAAAATCCTGTACATGCTCACTGAAACAGAATCAACTTGACGGCACACAACAGCAACAACAATTGTTGCAATTACCACAAACAGGTTTTATAAAAAGTAATGAGTATTATTTGAAGGGTCTTTGAACCAGTCTACCTGTAGTTTTCCATTTAACTATACGATTTTTGTTTGTATGTTTAACAAACTATTTCAGGTAAATAAGGCCCTGGCACCAGGATGTTGTTGTTAGGTGCCATCTAGCACCAAGATGATGGTGGTTGGTGGTTGTGTGCCACCAAGCCAGTTCTGACTCATAAGAGACCCTGTATAAGGGTTCTTCCGAAAATCTGTAAATATAAATATTTATTGTAAATACAAGTTGTAAATATAAAGCTCTAAACCTTTATAAGAGCAGAAAGTCTCATATTTTCTCCCTCGGAACAACTGGTAAATTCACACTGACTTTGCAGTTAGTAGCCCAGCCAATAATCCACTAAGATTCCAGGGCTCCTTGAAAGTGAAGATGAGATGGTTTTCATAAATTTCTGAGACTTCTGCTTAAAGCTGTTTAAACACCCACCAGTGATGGTTTTATGTTCCCACCTGAAGAATATGTGGCTATGATTAAAACCTCTGTAATTAGTTACTGGAATTAATCACTGTTAGCTTCTACACTCAGTCATCCAATAAAAGAACATTTTCTACCCTAACCCATTCTCACATGACCTCAGCCAAAGACTAACCAATATATTGCAATTATATTAACTATATTGTTAAAGTAACCTACTCCTTTCGTGCTCTCTCTCTTTTTTAATGCGGCTAATGTTAAGAAAACAAAAATCCTCACCACTGTACCAATAAACAGCATTCTTATCAATGGAGAAAAGATTGAAGTTGTCAAGGACTTCAGTCTTCTTGGATCAACTTCAACACTCGCGAAAGCAGCAGTCAAGAGATCAGACGACGTATTGCATTGGGCAAATCTGCACAGGAAGTTTTTAAAGTACTGAAGAGCAGAGATGTCAGCTTGAGGATTAAGGTGCGCCTGACCCAAGCCATGGTATTTTTAATAACCTCATATGGATGCGAAAGCTGGACAGTGAATAAGGAAGATCGTAGAAGAATTGATGCCTTTGAGTTGTGGTGTTGGAGGAGAATACTGAAAGTGCCATGGACAGCCAAAAGAACCAATAGATCTGTTTTGGAAGAAGTGCAACCAGAGTGCTCCTTGGAGGCCAAGATGGCTAAACTTTGGACACATTGTCCGGAGAGAACAGTCACTGGAGAAGGATGTCATGCTGGGTAAGATGGAGGGTTAGAGAAAAAGAGGAAGACCCCCAACGAGATGGATCAGCCAGGTGGCATCATTGATGGCGTGAAGTGAGTTTGGCCCAGGATCAGACATTGTTTCGTTCTGTTGTGCATGAGGTCGCTATGAGTCGGTTCCGACTCGACAACAACAACAACTAAAGAATCAGAGTCCTGGGGTGTCACAAATGGTTAACATGCTCAAGTGCTAAATGAAAGCATGGAGCTTTGATTTTATTCATAGGCACCTTAGAAAAAAGACTTGGATATGGTGTGGCACTGTAGGAGAAGCACTAGACTACTAAACACAAAGTTAATGGTTCAAACTCACCATTACCTCCTCAGAAACCCTGTACAACGTTGCTATTAGAATCGTTTCGATGGCACTTAACAAAACAAGAACATGGTCATCTAGTTCCAAAAAAAATCAGCTATTGAAAATCCTATGAAGTATAACACACATGGACTTGCCATGAGTTACAGATGACTTGATAGCAACTAGATTTAGTTTTAATTTTTTAAAAAATTAAACTGTCATGTTTATGGCTTGTCTTATTCTTCTATTAAATAGCACAATGGAAAAATAGATTCTTATAAAATGTAAAGGTGATCGTATCCCTCATCCCTTTGTTTGTTTTAGGACAAGATTGAGTCTGTTCTGATTCATAGCTACAGAACAGGATGAATCACTGCCCAGTACGGTGCCATTCTCACAATTGTTGTTATATTTTAGCCCATTGCTGCTGCCATCTCATTGGGGATCTTCCTCTATCTCAGTGACTCTCCAGCTTATCAAAGAAACTCCAGCAACACAGTGGTTACGAGTCAGGCTGCTAACCTCAAAGTCAGCAGTTTGAAACTACCAGACATTCTGATGAAGAAAGATGAGTCTTTCTACTCCTGTAAAGATTTCCAGCGTCAGAAACCCTATGCAGGGTCACTATGAGTCAGAACTGACTCAACAGCATACCACCACCACCAGTTTACCAAGAATGTCCTTCTCCAGGCACTGGTCCCTCCTAATAACATGACCAAAATATGAGAGATAAAGTCTGACTTCTCAGGAACATTCTGGCTGTACTTCTTCCAACACAATTTGTTTGTTCGTCTGGCAGTCGGTGGTACTTTTAATATTCTTATCCAACACCGTAACTCAAATATATCAATTCTTCTACAGTCTTCGTTATTCATTATCAAGCTTTCACATGCCTATTACTGAATTGAAAATGCCCTGGCTTGGGTCAGTTGTACCTTAGTCCTCAAGTTGATATCTTTGCTCTTGAACACTTTAAAGAGATCTTATGCAGTAGATATGCCTAATATAACATGCCATTTGATTTCTTGACTGATGCTTCCCTGAGTGTTGATTGTGGATTCAAGCAAAATGAAGTCTTTGCCAACTTCAATAGTTTCACCATTTATCATATTGTTATTTACTAATCCAGTTGTGAAATTTTTTGTTTTCTTAACATTCAGGTGCAATCCATACTGAAGGTTGCAGTCTTTCATCTTCATTAGTAAATCTTCACCTCCAACAAGAAAAGTTGAATCACCTGCAGAGCACAAGTGGTTAATGAGTTTTCCTCCAGTCCTGATCCCACATCCTTCTTCATGCAATCCAGTTTCATGGTTTATTTGCTCAGCATACAGATTGAATAACTATAGTAACAGAACATGATCCTGGCACACACTTCTGATTTTAAAACATTTAGTATCTCCTTGTTTTGTTTGAGCGACTGCCTCTTGGTCTGTGTACAGGTTCCTCATGAGTACAGTCAAGTGTTCTGGAATACCCAGTTTGTAATATTATACATAGTTTTTCATGATCCATACAGTCAAAAGTCTTTGTATAGTCAATAGAGAACAAGTAAACATCTTCCTGGTGTTCTCTGCTTTCAGCCAAGATCTATCTGACAACATCGATGCTATCTCTAGTTCAATATCCTTTTCTGAATCCAGCCTGAATTTCTGTCAGTTCCCCTTCAGTGTACTGTTGTAGCCATTTTTGAATTATCATAGCAAAATTTTTCTTCCAGGTGATGTAAATGGCACTATGTGATGATTTCTACAGTCTATTGAGTCATGTGCCTTTGAAATGGGCACAAATACAGATCTCTTCCAATCTGTTGTCCAGGTAGTTATTTTCCAACTTTCTTGCATAGATGAGTGAATGCCTCTACCGTCTCATCAGGTTTTTGAAAGATTTTAATTTGTGTTCTGTTAGTTCCTAGAATCTTGTTTTTCACCAATGCCTTCAGTGCAGCTTGGACTTCTTCCTCTGGTACCATCTGTTTTTGATCATATGCTACCCCTTGAAATGGTTGAACTTTTTGGTACAGTGACTATGTATTCCTTTCATCTTTTGGTGTTTTCTGCATCATATGATAATTTGCCCACTGTTGTTGTTGGAAGTGCTGTCATTTCGGTTCCGACCCATAGTGACCCTGTATAGGGTTTCCAAGGAGAAGCTGGTGAGTTTGAACCACGGACCTTATAGTTCAACAGCTTTGCAGTCTGATGTATTAACCCACAGCGCCATACCAGGACTCCCCATAGATTCCTTCAGTATTTCAGATCGAGGCTTGAATTTTTTATTTAGTCCTTTCTGCTTGAAAATTGCTGAGTCTGCAATTTTGGTTTTCCCAGGTCTTTGCACATTTCAGGATAAAACTTTATTTTGTCCTATTGAGCTGTCCTTTGAAATTTTCTATTTAGCTCTTTCATCATTTCTTCCATTTGATTTTGCATCTGTATTGGAAACCAAGTTTCAGAGTCTTTTTTAGAATCCATTTTGGTCTTTTCTCTCTTTCTTGTATTTTTAATGACGTTTTGCTTTTTTCCTGTATGATGTTCTTGATGTCCTCCCACAACTCTTTTGGTCTTCAGTCATTAGTGTCTAATGCATCAAATGTCTTCTTGAGATGCTCTCTAAATTCCATTGGAGTATATTCAAGGTCATATTATGTATGTTCTGTTCTTGTTTTAATTTTCTTCCGCCTGAATTTGCATATGAGCAATTGATGGTCTATTCCACTGTTGCCCTGGCCTTGTTTTGACTGATGATATTGAGCTTTTCTACCATCTTTTCCCACAGATGTAATCAATTTGATTACTGTGTAGTCCATCTGATGAGGTCCATGTACATAGTAGCCTTTTATATTTTTTTAGAAAGGTATTTACAATGAACAAGTAATTCATCTTGCAAAATTCTATCATATGATCTCCAGCATCATTTCTATCAAGGCCCTATTTTCCAGCTACTGATCCTTCATCTTTATTTTCAGTCTTCTCATTCCAGTCACCAGTGATTATCAATATATTTTGATTATATGTTTGATCAATTTCATATGGAAGAAGTTGGTAGAGTTCTTCAATTTCATCATCACTGACTTCAGTAATTGGTGCATACATCTGAATATTAGTGATATCAGCTGATCTTCCTTTTAGGCATATGGATATTATCCTAGTCCAGATAGTATTTTACTTTGAGATAGATCTTGAAATATTCTTTTTGAGGATGAATGCAATGACTAGGATTAGGGAAGCAAGTCGATAGCCTGAGGACTGTGTCATCCAGATGGGACAAAGACTACCTGATGACTGATGATTTCTTTCCTTTAGATTTAATGTGTTAGATATTTCTATTAACTTGTCATTTTCTTTCTGCTCTTCCAGTCTCTTAAGATGTTATATATATATATATATATTTGTTGTTGTTGTTATGTGCCGTGGAGTTGGTTCCGACTCATAGCGACCCTGCACAGGGTTTCCGAGGCTGTTAATCTTTACGGGAGCAGAATGCTTCATCTTTCTCCCACAGAGCAGCTGGTAGTTTCGAACTGCTGACCTTCTGGTTCACAGCCCAATTTGTAACCACTACGCTACCGGAGCTATCTATCTATCTAATGCAAAAATGATTACCATCTTGTCCATTCAGACTCATAGTGACCTAATAGGACTGTGTAGAATTTCCAAGGTTATGTTTCTGCAAGCAGACTGCTGCATCTTTTTTCTCTGCAGTGGCTGGTGGGTTTGAAATATGAACTTTTGGTTTGAAGTCGAGCACTTACCCACTGTACCACCAAGGATCCTTTAGTGCTGTCGAGTCAGTTCCAACACATAACAACTCTGTATAGCATTTCCAAAGAGCGATTGCTCAGCTTGAACCACCGACCTTGTGGTTCAAACGACTTAGCAGTCCAGCACATTAGCCCACAGCACCACACCAGGATGAGGGGGCTTCAAAAAGTTTGTGGAAAATTCCATTATCTTTTCATATCATTTACCATTAACTTTTGAAGTCCCCTCATATGTAGTGCAATTTAAATGTGTATTTTCTGAAGCAACAGAGAACATACACCAACAGTTAGAAATGGAAGGTGAGAGCCTCGAAGGCAAGTGGGGAAGAACATATCAAAATGGAAACCATTAGTTTAGAAATAAGAATTTAGGATAAAAACTTTCTATTTGAGATCTCTCCCTACAAGAAAAATAGTAAACAAGTAGAGCACACTGACACTAGAACTCTAAGAATGTGTTAGTGATCTTCCTAGTTAATTGGGTTGTGTTTTTCAATTTGCATAACACATTTTGTTTTTGTTGTTGTTAAGTGTCATCATGTCAGTTTTGACTCAAAGAGAGGTTATGTATTACAGAAGGAAATACTGCTCACCCCTGGTCCAGCCTCATAATCACTGCTGTGTTTTAGCCCATGATTGCAGCCACAGTGTCAATTCATAAGCAGCTTCCTCTTTTCCCCTGGGAAAATAATTTCTGAAACTTGATGTCCTTCTCCAGGGACTGGGCCCTCCTGATAACATATTCAAAGTATGTAAAATTCATCCTCTTTCTAAGGAGTATTCTGGCTGTACTTCTTCCCAAACAGATTTACTCATTATTCTGGCAGTCTAGTATATTCAGTATTCTTTGCCAACACCTAATTCAAATGACTCAATTCTTCTCCACTCTTCCTCATTCCTTGTCCAGTTTTTGGATGTGTATGAAACAACTGAAAATAGTATGGCTTGATTAAGGCACACCATAGTTCTCAAAGTGGCATCTATGGTTTTTAACATTTTAAAGTGGTCTTTTGTAGCAGATTTTTCAATGTTACAATATA
>NW_006409078.1:164398-183315 GCF_000296735.1 Chrysochloris asiatica
GCCACATCATAAGTCTATAAATTTCATGGACTTCTAATAAAGCGAACAAATCTGTCTTGGAAGAAGTACAACCAGAATGCTCTTTAGAAGTTAGGATGGTGAAACATAGTCTCTTGTACTTTGGACATGTTATCAGGAAGGACCAGACCCTGGAGAAGGTCACGGTGCTTGAAAAAGTGGAGGATAAATGAAAATGAGAAAGTCCCTTAATGAGCTGGACTGACACAATGGCAGCAACAAAGGGTTCAAATATAACAGTAATTGTAGGGATGTCATAGAATCAGGCAATGATTCATTTTGTTGGGCATAGGGTTACTGAGTTATGACCAACTTGATGGCCCTTAACAAGTCATTTTGTTTGTTGACTTTCTGGAGGGTCAAAGAATGATAATATCTATGTATTATGAGAGTGTTTCAGAAAAATTACTTGGGAAAGTTTCATCAGACTGTTGTTGCTCCTGTTCATTCCTCTCATCCAATAAGGGCAGTTTTGTGAGAATTTCATTGGGAAATCATTTGGTATCCTCCTTACAGTACTAATTTGGTCCCTTCTGACTCGTTATGCTTCCTAATCTTAAAAAAAAAAATTTGAAGGCACTTATTTTTCTTCATTTAACAATATAAAAATGACTGCCATGGCATAGTAAAATTCCCAGGACCCTCTTTAAGCTCTTTAAGATTAACTGACTGGTATCCTGGTGTGGCGCTGTGGGTTAATGTGCCAGACTGCCAAGCAGTTTTTACTGCAAGGTTGGCAGTTCAAGCTCACCAGCTGCTCCTCAGAAACCCTCTACAGGGTCGCTATGGGTCAGAACCGACTGGATGGCACTTAACAACAACAATAACATCATCATTTACAAAAGTATCTTGACCTTGACGAACTTATGCTGAGATAAAGTTTAATATTTTTATTTTTTAATTCCATTTTTTCCATGAACTTAAAAAAAAAAAAAAAATCCCTCTAATATAATTATGGATTCCTGATGTGGAGCTGTAGGATAAGCACTTGACTGTTAAACACAAAGTCGGTGGTTCAAACCCACCAGCCACTTCTTAGAAACCCTGTATGAGTCAGAACCAACTCGATGACACTTAACAACAACAACAATATGAATATGTACATAATATATATAAAATAAATATATTTATGCCCATTTAATATGAAATTTATAAAGGAGTGGCTTTTGTTGTTGTGAAGTGCCATGGAGTTGGTTCCGACTCAGCAACCCTGTACAGGGTTTCTGAGGCTATACATCTTTACAGGAGCAGAAAGCCTCATCTTTCTCCCGCAGAACAGCTGGTGGTTTCGAAGTGCTGATCTTGCAGTTCACAACCCGATTCGTAAGCACTAAGCTACCAGTGCTCCTTTTATAAAGGAAAGTATAATGTAAATGGAGGTGCCCTGGTGTGGTGCTGTGGGTTAATGTGCTGGACTGCAAAGTTGGTTTGAACTTCAAGATCGGTAGTTCAAACTCACCAGCTGTTCCTTGGAAATCCTATACAGGGTAACTATGGGTCAGAATCGACTGGACAGCACTTAACAACAACAATAATGTAAATGGAAAGATATTTAACTAGGAATCAAATAAAAAATCTATATAGTAGCCATGTTTTTTGATTTCTACAATAATATGAATAATTCATTCATTCATCAGCTGTGTACGTATAGAATTTATGCCTTGAAAATTATAATGGGTAATACAATTCACCCAATCTAGTTGGCATGACTGTAAATGTGATACTATGTGCATACTACTGTGTGATTGTATACTATGTGATACAAATATCACAGTTTCCAATGAACCATATTCCCAGAAGTGAAAAAAAGTTTTGAAGTCTGGTTATAAGCATCCAGGAAAACGAGGGCTTTTGAATACTCACATTGTGTTTCTTCTGGTTTGGTTCACACTGGATGTGCTAACTGCTATTGTAGTAGCAGCTGAGTGTAAGCTCTTTTCAGGGGATGGGGTTTAAGGTGTAGAAGCTGAACCAAATTCCACAGAGACACTTTAAGTATGTTAGAATAGTCATTTGCCCAGTGTTGGATTACTCAATAAGCAAGATAAGTACAGGTTTACTTGTGCTTACTTACTAATCCATAGTGAATAGTTTCCTAAGGTTTTCACCACACCAAATGACTTCCCTAACAACAGTAATTGTTTCAAAGTAGTCTGCTTATTCCCTGGCTAGTGGTAAACTAAAACCCAAAAACTGAGCAACAACAATAGAAGAATTGTCCTACAGTCAATTTCAACTTACACTGACCCAATGCATGTCAGAGAACTGTGCTCCCTAGGGTTCTTAATGGCTGATTTTGGGGAAATAGATCATGAGGGTATTTTCCTAATTCCTCTGAAAGGAACTTGTTAGCAGTAGAGCATTTAACAGCTTGCACCAAGGAGCAACATCAGACTAGGGTAAGTGCTTTTACCTTTCCTCCTCAATTCTTGCCTCTTGTTTTCGCAGGGTATGGAGTCCTTGTGTGGTGCTGTAGGATAAATGCTGGATTGCTAACCACAGAGTCAGTGGTTCAAGTCCACCAGCCACTCCTAGGAAACCCTAGACAGGGTTACTATGAATTGGACTCAACAGCACTTAACAACAGCCACAACATAGAGGTGTTACCATAAGGTGCAAGTTGCCAGTTGCTAGTGAGGCTAGTAACTCAGACTGTAAAGAACAGTGGTGCCCAAAAACCGTAGAGGTTGAACTTCAGAAGGAGAAAGAATGACAAACAGGTTCTTGGTGGTTGGAGATAATCCTCCAATGTGTCCTTGTCAAGGGAGGAAGAAGCTATGTTCAGTTATGAGGCTTCATGCTCCTTAGACTAAAGTAGCGCTGCAAGTATCATGTGAATCACATTTGTAATTTAAAATTACCCAGTCATCACATTCATAAAAGTAAAAAAAAACAACTAAAAAATAGAACAAGTTAAATGAATTTAAAAGCACTGTATTTTATTAACTGAATATATACAAAATAATTTTATTTCAGCATGTAAACAATCTAAAAATGTTTCAGTTAGATCTTAAACATATTTGTTTGGTTATAAATCTTTGAACTCTAGTAGGTATTTTATATTTTGTTGTTAGAGAAGGGTCCAGGTGGCAATAGTTAAGAGCTCACTTGCTAGCCAAAAGGTGGGTGGTTCAAACTTGTGGGAACAAATATCTTTTCTCCAAAAATTATTATAATCCTGTTTATTGTATTCTGGTAACCTTTCTTTTTTTGACTACTTCCTGAAGTAAATACTTTATGATTTTCTTTTTCTTTGACTATGTCCTGAACGAAGTGAGCAGAGTCTTTATTATCTTATCTTTCTTTTTCTTTTACTACTTCCCAGAGTAGGGACTCTACTTTTTACTATTTCCTGAAATGGGAATGCGGGCCTTAACATTTTAAACTAGCCAGCTGGGTAAGAGAAAAGATTGTGATGTCAAAGCCCTAGCCAATGGGGTGAGACACAGCCTTAAGACTTGTGTCATGGATTAAAAACCCAAGTGGACTGCCCACTCAGTGTGCTGGCTGGCATGTTCCTGTACAGTTATGTGCATGCACCCTCTTGCAGAAGTAAATTTTGCTTTGCCAAAGTAATTTAGTCTTACCAAGTGTCTTTTGTGCGACATCAGAGTTCATTTCTAACAAACCCACCAGTCACTCCACAGGAGAAAGATGCGGCTGGCAGTCTGCTACTGTTAAGAATCAAACCCTAAACCCAAATTGAAATCTTTATGGAAGCAGAATGACCCAGCTATCTCTGTCCAATGGGTTCAAACCACCAACTTTTCAAGTACTTACCCATTAGGCCCCCAGGATGTCTTGCTCTGAAGCTTTGAATCGGAACGTTTTCAACTTGCTTGATTCACACACCTAAGCCATTTTTCTCTTCTCTCTACCAGTGCTGGGGGTTTGTTATAATTATTTCAATAAGGCCCTTACCTTTCTTTGCTCTCCAACTTTGCTAAAGGCCACCCTGGTCTTTCCTAACATTTTCCCTTTCAGTCATGGGGTAGAAAACTATTGCAGACCGTGAAGGCCTGGTCAGAGGTTCGAGGCCCTATAGGCCCAAGTGTAACAGATCTAGCCACCTGGCAGTTAATAACAAATTATTTTTATTAAATGCAGACATGAAGCCCTTGATATACACAGATAAATGTAATATTTTCCTAAAAGTCAAGACTGTAAAATTCCAACAGGCAAAGTTCTTCCCTCAGAAAATTCATTCAAGGTAAATTGGGTGGCTCCCTGGTCTGTTCCAAGGACAATAGGAATGCCCTCTCTAAAGTGTTTCCAGGTGTGCTGCCTATTCCCCCAAGGGGCCTCTTTTCCTGAAGAACTTGGGCTGGGCAGCTGACACAATGGGAATCCTCTGGATCCTCCCTTTCCTCCCTCCATTTGAGGCTAGGTGCTAAAAGGTATGTTAATTAAGCTTGAGAAACCAAGTTGAGGTCCTGCAAAGTATGATGTAAAGTTGCCTGAATGTCTGGAAAAATAAGATTGACAGCTGTATCTTGTCTTAGTCCCCTCCTAGCTTTGTGTAAAGTACCTCCACTAAATAAAAGGAAGGCACAGAAGGAATCCAGGGGCATTACGACTGGCAAGGCGTGCGTTACAGCATGCAAGGGGTACAGTCCAGCCTTGCGACCATACTGCCTGTTTAGCTAAGATGTTTACTATGCAGGATATTATGGCCTTCATGGCTGAGATGTTTGCAATGCAGGATCTGCCTGATGCCAGTCCAGCATTCACTATCGTCTCGGAGTGCCTCTTTGTCTCTCTCTTTGCATCTCTGTGTCTCTTTTGCTACCTCTATCACCGCTGGATCTCCCCTCCTTGTGAACCAAACACTCGTGAACAACACAACTATATCTAGGCAAGTCCCCGGCAGAAAACCATGGACTTCTTTTCAGAACAGATTCAAAAAAGAAAAAGTTCTTACTCTGTAATACCAGCGCAAAGGTTGCCTACTCATCCTTCATTTGCATTATAAAAGAACCCGTCTTCAAATGCTCTTTTGCATTACAAGAAAAGATCTTCTGTAGATTAAAAACAAAAAAGAACTGATAAAGCATAGCCACACAAAAACATTTTAAATAGAGCAAGATCTTCACTTTTCTGCAATATCCACGTACATAAATATGAAGAGAGGTTGTTTGAAAAGATTGGAGATAGTTGGAAAAAGCAGGCTAAGAAAAATGAATAAAAAATATTAAAATAAAAATGCATGCTAAATATGAAAGGAATCTTGGTGTGGCAATGTAGGAGAAGCACTGAACAAAAGGAGCTCTGTAGTGCAGTGTGTCTCCCCCTGGGCTGCAAAGCAAGGGCAGGCTATTGCAGTCCACCACCAGTGGTTACAAATGGGGCTGCTGACCTCTGGGTCATTGGTTCAAAACTACTAGCTGTTCCACCGGAGAAAGACGAGGCTTTCTGCTCTTTCTGCTCCTGTAAAGATTTACAGCCTCGGAAACCCTGTACAGGGTCGTTATGAGTCGAAACCAACTCCACGGCACATAACAACAACAAACCAGCTCCATGGGAGTAGGATGAGGCTTTCTGCTCTTTTAAATACGTGTTGTTGTTGTTGTTAAGTGCCTTAGAGACCCTGTATAGTGTTTCCAAGGAGCAGCTGGTGAGTTTGAATTGCTGACTTTGTGGTTCAAACAACTTTGCAGTCCAGAGCATTAACCCACAGCACCAAACCAGGACTTGGAAACCCTATACAAGGTCACTATGAGTCAGAACCCACTCTAGGGCATTTAACACCAACAACAAATAAGACAGGAAGTAACACACTAAACCACTAGTTTTCCTCATCTTAATGAAATATCCCTCAGGCCTATCCACTGTTTTTGTAGGCATTCCTTGCTTACCAAATGCCATTCTAATTATAGATTACCTCTGCTCTTTGAAAGTTCACTTGACACCACTTTGGTTTTATGAAAAACCTTCATAAGCACCTGTTTCCGCTAACTGAAAGAAATCTGAAGAGGATTTTGCTTTTATGAAAAAGGCTGTAACATAAAGCAGCATTTAAGGTTTTTTGTTGTTATTGTTTTCCAGTGGGTTTCAGAACAGACAGTGTATACCAGAACAGCAATAGAGGGGTCACCAAGCTTCTTCCCCTGGAACTGCCCTCAGCATCTCAGTATCAATCATCCATAGTGTGTATGTGAACATGTTAGTATTCTTGTTGTTGTTAAGTGACATCAAGTTGGTTTTAACATGCATGTGGGGTTATTGTGTGAGAATGAAAGTGGACGGCTGAGAGTAGGGCTCAGAGCAAGAATCGCCGCTTCAGGCATAAGAGCTTGCTCTGAGACCTGCTTCAGGCCGGGGCCATAAGGACAACCAGGCATGGCTAGGCAAGTCCCCAGCAGAATGTCTCAAGAGACACAAATGCAGGGTAAAGAGCACACTCATAAAACTGTCACAGTTGAAGACTCACAGGCCAGGTGGCCGGAACAGGTAACAGATAAAATGAGGCCGGTAGGACTGGAAAAAGTCTTAGTACTATAGATCACTTATGTGATGTTATGTTTAAATCTATTGGATCCTGCGGTTTCTGAATGCTCCATTGGGTAAAAGTTGTAATCCTAGTTTGCATATCCCCCTCCCATGGTGTGTCCCAAAACCCTATATAAGGTGCGATTTGTGAACTGCTTAGGGTCGAGCTTTGGTGAGCTGATGCAGTAACCCTGCTGTAACACTGCTGTAACACTGCTGAACACTACACTGCCAGCCGCCACTCGACCCTAGCATGCTAGCTTGAATAAAGCCCGCCTGCTTTTGCATTATCTTTGTCTCTTGGTCTCCTTATTGGGTGGTGGTCTCGGACCCTAACAATTGGAGTCCTGGTGTGGCATTGTGGATTAATGCACTGGACTGCAGAGTCAGTTTGAACCGTGAGATCAGCGGTTCAAGCTCACCTGCTACTCCTTGGAAACCTTACACAGGATAGCTATGGGTTGGAACCTACTTGACAGCACGTAGCAACAGCAACAACAATGAGGTTATTGAAAATACCATGGCTTTTATCAGATGACCCTTACTCCTCAAACCATCTGTGCTCTTAAACACTTGAAAGAAGTCCTGAGCAGCAGATTTGTCTAATGCAATACGTTTGATTTCTTGACTGCTGCTTCCATGAGTGTTGATGGTTGATGCCAGCAGAATGAAGTCTTTGACAACATTAATCTTTTGCTCCATTTATATGGATGTTGTCTTATGGCTGTCTGGTTTTATGGATGTCCATTTATATGGATATGCAGTGGTGAGGATTTTTGTTTTCTTTACACTGAGGTGCAACACATACCAAAACTTGTGGTCTTTGATCTTCCTTAGTAATTGATTCTCTGTTCTCTTATCATGATGTTATTTATTGGTCCAGTTGTGAAGCTTTTTGTTTTCTTTACAATGAGGTGCAATCCATACTGAAGGCTGTAGTCTTTGATCTTCATCAGTAAGTACTTCAAGTCTTCTACAATTCCAGCAAACAAGTACGTGTCATCTGCATATGGTAGGCTGTTGAAGGGTCTTCCTCCATGCATGATACTGTGCTATTTTTCATCTAATCCACCTTCTTAGATTATTTGTTCAGCATACATTTTAAATAAGTGTGGGGAAAACTATAACCTTGACACACACATTTCCTGATTTTAAGCCATAAATAGTCCATGGCTTTGTTTGAATTACTGCCTCCTGGTCTATGTACAGGTTCTACATGAGTACATTTAAGGGATTGGGAATTCCCATTCTTTAAAT
Organism: Chrysochloris asiatica; assembly: GCF_000296735.1. NCBI lineage: Eukaryota > Metazoa > Chordata > Mammalia > Afrosoricida > Chrysochloridae > Chrysochloris > Chrysochloris asiatica. The sequence goes on from NW_006409078.1 coordinate 172,163, forward strand.
ATTTTTCATGGTTTGCTATAATCTACACATTTGAGTGTTCTTGTGTGGTCAATAAAGCACAGTTAAACATCTTTGGAGTATTCTCTGCTTTTAACCAAGATCTATCTGACATCAACAATAATATGCCTCATTCCATGTCCTCTTCTGAACCCAGCATGAATTTCTAGAAACTCCCTACCAACCGTACTGCTACAATAGTTTTAAAACAATCTTCATCAAAATTTTGCTTTCATGTGATATTGATGATTTGTTCAACAATTTCCACATTCTGTTGGATCATCTTTCTTTGATATGGGCAGAAATATGGATATTTTCTACTGGTTGGCCAGGAATCTATCTTTCAATTTTCTTGGCATAAACAAGTTATTATTATATAATCCAGAGCTGCATTATTTTGTTAAACACTTAAATTTGTGTTACATCAATTCCCAATGACTTGTTTTTCACCAATACTTCCGATGCAGCTTGGACTTCTTCCTTCAATACCATCTGTTCTTGATCATATGCTGCCTTTTGAAATGGCTGAGCATCAACTAATTATTTTTGGTATAGTGACTCTGTATATTCCACCCATCTTCTTACAATGCTTCCTGCATCAGAAAATAGTTTGCCAAAAGAATCCTTCAGTATTTCAAGTTGAGGCTTACATTTTTTCTTCATTTCTTTCAGCTTGAGAAATGCTGAGTATGTTCTTCCCTTTGGGTGTTCTAGCTCCAGGCTATTGCATGTTTCATTATAATACTTTTTCTTCTTGACCTTCCCATTGAAATTTTCTTTTCAGCTCTTTTATTTCATTGTTTTTTCCAGTTGCTTTAGTTTCTCTACATGAAGAGAAAGTTTCAGATTCTTTTTTTGACATCCATTTTGTCCTTTTTTTCCCTTTCCTATCTTTTTAATGACCTTTGGTTTTCTTCATTTAATATCTTCTTGATGCCATCCCAACTTTTCTGATCTTTGGTCATTAGTGTCTAATTCAACTTGAAGCTACATATAAGCAATTGATGATTTTTTCATAGGAGCCCCTGGCCTTGTTCTGTTTAATAATATTGAACTTTTCCCTTATCTTTTTCCACAGATGTAGTCAATTTTATTCCTGTCTGTACTATTTGCAAACAGTAAATTGCTGGTGTTGCAAAATTCTGTTATGTGATCTCCAGCATAGTTTCTGTCCTCAAGACCTTATCTTATAACTACTGATCCTTCTTCTTCATTTCTAACATTCACATTCTAATCATTAGTAATTACTGATGTATCTTGATTGCATGTTTTATTAGTTCTATACTGAAGAAGTGGATTGTTGTTGTTAAATGCTGTCAAGTTGGTTCTGACTTATAGCAAACCAGTATAGGGATTTAGAGGAGCAACTGGAGGTTGGTGGGTAAATTTGAATTATAGTTATACTATCTGGTCTTCTTTGTAGGTATATAGGTATTATCCTATCACAGACAGCATTGTACTTCAAGACAGATCTTGAAATGCTCTTGATGACCATGAATGCAACACTACTGCTCTTTAATTTGTCATCCCCAGCCTAGTAAACTTTAGGATTATCTGATTCAGAATGGCCAGTACTAGTCCATTTCAGCTCACTAATGCCTAGGATATCAATCTTTATGTGTTCCGTTTAATTTTTAATAACTTTATTTTTTTCTATATTCATACTTCATACATTCCACATTTCAATTAGTAATGAATGTTTGCAGCAGTTTCTTCTCATTTTGAGTTGTGTCCATCAACAACTGAAGGCCTCTAAAACTTTGCCCCAAATACATCATTAGTATCAGCTTTACTTTGAAGAAGCAGTTCTCCCTCATTTATATTTTGAAGGTCTTCTAACCACATAGGTTCATCTTCTGGCACTATATCATACAATGTTCACTGCTATTCATAAAGTTTTCAGTGGCTAACCCTTCAGAAGTGTTCAGAATCTTCTTCTTCCTGCTCTTAGTTTGGAAGCTCTATTGAAGCCTGTCCACATGGACTATTTAAAATACCAGTGACATAGCTTCCAGCTTCATAGCAACACACAAGCCACCACTACACAACAGACAGATGAGTAGTTGTACTAATGTATAAATGTTCCCAAATCTAGATAGTTAGTATGAAAGAAGTTTCTGCTCAAGGTGTAGACTGGACTCCAACTATATTTAAAAACAACAACAACAAAATAAACCCTCCATTTTAGATATTTTTATTCCTGCTTATCACTAACTTTGAAAGAAGAAGTTCATAGCTATGGTTTTCAGATATATTTTGGGAAGGTGGTTGAAGTTTGAGAAATGGTACAGTTTGAAGTAGATAAAAGGAAGGAATTATTTTCTCAATAGACTGTAACTGCAAAGATTACAATATGGTCACTTAAAGAATTCTTCAGAGAAAGAGTTTTGGAAATATTTGCAAAAATTAAAGAGCCCATATTAGAAAATAGATTGTAAGTCCCTAACTCATTATGGCATCTAGTCAGTTATGGCTTCGTTAGGGCATTGTAAAACTGAGTTGTTTAACATGAATTTAAAAGACTTTGGTATACATAAATCAAATCTCCATTGTTGGGTTAATCTTGTCCAAAGTTCTCCTTTCTGCTGTCATAAGGTTAAATCCTGTAATTTAGAGTTGTAACTACTTATGGACTACAAATATCCTCCATAAAAAATACAGAAGATTAGAATGTGGTTTGTGAAGAAATACTTGCCTGTAAATGTTTGCCAAGATACTCTTAGAAGAATGCTTCCACCAGGTATCAGGAATAATATTTGTATAGCTTGCCAAGTTAGTGCCAAGAAGTTTATGTTATAAAATAAGTCATCTAATCTTGTAAAATTTCAGCTTGCTATTGTTTGTGAGCATACATGATCCCCAGTCTCCATGACTGTGATCACATACTCCCTTCCCCAGTTTCCTGTACAAAGGCTCATATCTCCCTCAGAATGTGAGAGCACTCTGGGGATCTGGGTCAATCAATCCCTTCAGTAAAACTCTTGTCTTTAATTTTAGAGAGACTCAAAGTTTTCTTCCTGACACTGTGTTAAGTAGTGATGCCCCTCACTCGCCTACAAATTAGTGTTCTTCCCAGGATCTCAGAATGTGACCTTATTTGAAAATATGATCTTTGCTTATATAATTAGTTAAGTAAAGGTTGTTGTGAGGTGCCATCAAGTTGGCTCCAACTATAGTGACCCTATGCCCAACAGAACAAAACACTGCGCAGTCCTTCACCATCTTCATAATTGGGTTATATTTTAGCTGCTGCTACTGTATTAATCCACCTCTTTGGGGATCTTATTCTTTCTCATCAACCCTCCATTTTATCCTGAAACTGTTGTTGTTACCTTCATCTTGAAACTGTTATCTTTGTTCTTGAACATTTTAAAGAGATCTTTCTGCAGCAGATTTACCTAGTACAATATGTTGTTTGATTTCTTGACTGTTGCTTTCATGTGAAGGTGGATTAGATTAAATAAGTGATATTGTGGAGTCAGATGGATCTCCGTGAAAAGCAGATAATACCAGAAAAATGTTTACTTGTGGTTTATTGACTATGCAAAGACTTGAAGCATGGCAGACAAACCATGCATAACATTGTGAGGAATGTAAATTCCAGAACAACTAATTGCGCTCATGAGGAACTTGTACATAGACCAATAAGCAGACCAATAACATAGACCTGAAGAGAATGCATGCATACTGAATGATTTCAAATCAGGAAATGTGTGTCAGGGTTGTATACGTTCATCATACTTTTTCCATTTATCTGTTGAGAAACAAATCCAAGAAACTTGATTATCTGAAGAAGAAGTTGATATGCAGATTGAAGGAAGGCTCATAAACAACCTATAGTATACAACTGGGGTCCTGATTTGGCACTGTAGGATAAGCATTGGACTATTAACAGCATGGTTGGAGATTCAAACTAATAAAGCACTCCTTGGAAAACTTAAACAGGGTTTCTATGAGTCATAGAAGACTCCACTGCACGTAACAACCACAACATAAACAGATAGCATAACCTTGCTTGCTGAAAGTGCAGCAGACTTGAAATACTTACTGGTGAAGCTCAAAGACTATAGCCTTCAATATGAATTGTACCTCAGTGTAAAGAAAATGAAAATTATCTCAATGGGACCAATAAATAATATAATAAATCGGGGAAATTTTGAAGTTATTTGCTTGAACCCACAGTCAGTGTTCATGGAAGAAGCAGATAAGAAATCAATTCATAGTGCATTAGGTGACAGTACTGCAGAAGACCTCTTCAAAGGATTCAAGAGCAAAGGTCGCTTTGAGGACTAAGGTGCACCTGACCCAAACCATATTATTTTAAATTGCCTCATACGTACGCTGGATTATGAATAAGGAAGACCAGAGAACAATCTATGTATTTAAATTATGATGTTGTTGAAGAACATTGAAGTGCCACAAACTGCCAGGAGAACAAACAAATCTGTCTTAGAAGATGTACAACCAGAATGCTCCTTCGAAATGAGGATGGCAACACTTTGTCGCTCATACTTTGAACACATTGTCAAGAAAGACCAATCCCTGGAGAAGTGGATGATCAGTAAACAGAGGTAGATCTCCAAGGAGATGGATTGACACAGTGGCAGTAACAATAGGTTCAAACCTAACAATTGTGTGAATGCTGAAGGGCAAAGTGGTGTGTCATTCTATTTTGCACAGGCTTATTATGAATTGGAAATTATTCAATGACACTGAACAACAAAATCTAGTATGATTGATTCCCTTAACGAAAGAAGAGATACAGAACTGGAAAAGAATGCCATAGTAAACTGGTGACATCCAGGGAGAATATGACTATGGAAATATGTAGGCTGAGATTGGAGCTATGCTACCAGAAGCCAAAGAACACTTAGAATAGGCACAGAAGGATTATTCTCTAAAAGCTTCAGAGAGAATGTGGCCATGCCAAACACCTTGATTCACATTTCCAGCCTCCAAAACTGGATTTCTATTTTTGGGGGCTTTTTAATGTTTTATTGTGAATTATGTGATAGTTTACATGGGAGAACATTAGTGTTACATTCATCCTATCGTATATCGTTTCATTGTTATGGTTACAATCCCCTCCAGACATCATCAACCAACCAAAGTATATACATTACAAGCCTGCCCCCGCCCCCCCTCATCAGCACACAGCCCCTCTCCCTCTCTGTTTCTAAAGTCCCCAACTGCTCCATCTCTCCACGTCATCTTCTCTGTTTCCATCTCAGGCATCACTGCTTCTCTGGGTAGGGTCCCGCTCTCCTCTCTTGTCCCTTGATAGTCCCAGGGACCTCCGCTCCTAGGCTGAAAAGTTAATCACTCCCCTCCTTACTACAAAGCATCTACCTTTACATTACCAACCCTCACAAGCAGTCCTGATAACAGTTACTCACTACTGTATCACAAGAGACCAATCCACATTTCATTTCATCAGCCCCGCCTATTCAGGTTGTATACTACTTAGTGGATATTCTACCTTCCTTCATGCCCTCTGGATCTAGGCTCCCTCTTGAAAGCTTGTAAGCCAGTCACTTCTTGCCTTTGTAGCCCCCCCCCCCCCCATTTTGGGTAGCCAATGTCCAAGTTGCCCATCCCTGTCTACTCTGTGTGTGGAGGGGGTGGAAATAATCCTTGCTGTAAGGATGTGTTCCCTCTTTTGAGCTACTGCATCCATAGGTGTAGGTCAAGTTCTTCAAATTGTATCAGATTACTCTTTTTTTTCCTCTTCTAGTTGAGCTCTGATCATCCAGTCACTTAAGCCAGGTCAAGTGGGTATTATATGCAAGTGTGGGTGTTCTTATGCATATGCCCTCTCTTCTTATCAGCTACATGCTTCCCTCTCCACTCTAGTTCTCTGTGGCTATGTCTCTGACTCTGGGCCCAAGAGTCCCCAGGTCTTGCCACACTGCTGGCCAAACAAGTCTCCACCCGGGTTCACAGAAGTCTATTGAACATTGTAAGGGCTTACCTTGCAGCTTCATTGCTGTTTTTCCCTCACTTCCCCTTATTGGTGATGACCGAGGTCACCAATCAGAGTGTGTATTCCCATTGAGTCATAGTCTTGGAGGGGGGATTTGCTACTAGGGACCCGGCTACCCGACTTGATGCCCCCTTGCCAAGCAACTTGTTTGTTCTTGTATTAACAGTCAGTCTGTCTATATTGTTTTGTAATTTTCCTGCAGGTCTTTCTTTCAAGATGTATCTTCTGTTCTTCTAGCTGCTCCAGGCTGGTCTGCTCGTGGAAATATCCTTCTCTGAAGATCTGGATGTGGTTCAGGCTTCCACCTATAGTCTTATGTAATACAGAGGCTATGCAGGAAGCCTCCTTCACTGGGCACGTTGTGGCACCATTTTAGGTAATCCAATCAGTTTTAGGCAGAAGATGGACTCACAAGCTTTCTATGGTGTTGTTTCTGGCAATTCCTCTCTCTTTCCCTCCAGTATCTATTTAATAATAGTATCCAAGGGAAACCAATTCAAAAGACAGCCAAGCATCTTAACATTATCCCCACACCTTTCCCCCATTCCAACCATGTCTCAATCCCTGTATCCCAGAGCCCTGCTGTACCATGGTTGTGCATACATCATTATTTACCTCTGTCCCACTTAGTCCATGCTTAATCTGACTTGCCTGCCTTTATATGTGACACTTCTGTTTTCCCTGGCTGCTTTCAGATATATTTCCTTATCTTTGAGTTTGGAGAGCTTGACTATGATATGTCTTGGTGATTTTATTTTGGGGTCTATCCTTCCTGGGGTTCATTGAGTTTCTTGAATGTTTCTCTTTTCACTTTCAGGATGTTAGAGAAATTTTCTTCCAGCATTTCTTCAACTATTGCCTCTGTGGACTTATGGGATTCTTCTTGTTCTGGAATGCTGATAATTCTTAAGTTATTCCTCTTCATGTTGTCCAACATGAATCATAGACCTTCTTCAGATTATTTTATCCTTTTTTCTGTTTGTTCTTCTATTTTAGTGGTTTTGAGAGATTCATCTTCCAGTTCACTGGTTCTGTCTTTCATCTTGTCAACTCCACTCCTTTGCCCTTTCAGAGTATTGTCTATTTCTGATATTCTGTTATTGATCCTTTGGACCTCTTTCTGTAGATTTTGAATTGTTTCCAATGCTGTATCTATCTTATTTGATTGTTCCTGTAGCTCTTTCCTGACTTCTTCCTTATTTTTCTGAACTCCATTGTGAAGTGTTTTGAAACATTTTATAATAATTTTTCTGAATTCCTTCTCAGACATTCCCAAGGCCTGCCCTCCTTCCAGAATGGAGTCCAGGTCTACCTCTAGGTCATTTGTCTCAGACATTTTATCTTGTTTCTGGACATGTGCTGATATGGTCATCTGCTTCTGCTTTTTGGACATGTTTAGTGTTTATCTGTGGCCTTAATACTTAATTGAGTATGTGTTTTGATATTTTGTTTGCTATCTGATTGCTTCCAGGGAGATGTGATCAGGATGTGGGCTTCCCTTTTCACTCTTCATATTGCTTAACTCAGAGTAACTTTCAAAGGTGTTGTCTCTTTCCCTGGTATATGGAAGTTGGTATTGGTTCTTGCCTGGGTTTTGGTATTTTATAGAGTTTGATTGTAGCTTAGATATATGGCAGCAGTTTCTGACTCTTCTTGTGTAATATAGGGAGAGAAAGAGTCCTGCAAAGGTAGAAATGGGAGCATATAATAGCAACATAGCACCAGCGGGGCGGGGGGAGGGACAAGAAACAAACAAAAAAAAAGCAACAACAAAAACTAGACTGAATACTGCTGTCTTTAATCACAGAAAAGGGAAAGGAAGGAGAGAAGAAAGAAAAAAAAAATCTGGAGCCTAACATGAATATGAATTTAATGTCCTATCTTCAGCTTCTTGCTTTCAAAGCTGCCTGAGAGATTTCAAGATGCCAGTGTTGGTTGTTATGCTATACCTCAGGCTTTAATTTAAATTTAGGCCTGTTTTGTTTTTAAATTATCTTTCCCTCTCTACAGCCCTGTCCTGCCCTTTCCTGTATTAAAAAACAAAACAAAAGACAAACAAGCAAAAAATGCTCAGGGCCTGCTCATGGGCCAAGTATCTGTGGGCATGAGTGGCAGAAGAACCCACCGATGGTGAGGGTGGGGGGTGTCCACTCACTCAGGCTCCCCCTCTAGTCACCAGAATGGAGGTGCGCAAACAGTGGGCACGCCAATGATCAGATGCCCACCCCCCCCAAAAAAAAAAAAAAAAATCAGAACAAAGCAAAATTGACAAAGTATATTGTCCACCTTTGCACCAAGGTTCACATGGTGTTTTCCTGTGGTGTTTCTGCTCCCCCGCTTGGTCTTCCATTTGGTCTCACCCAAGATGTCGGCTCTGGGCCTCTGAGCCTAGCCTGGCAGATTCAAAAGTACATGATTTTTTACTTTAGTTTCAAGTTCCACAATCTACAAGCCTTTAAACCTTCAAAATATTCCTAACTCTGTGGTTTTGAGTTTTGGAGCTCTGCCCTGGATCAGCTTTGCCTGATATTCTGTGGTATTGTTGATGGCGAATTTCACTGCATCTCCACCCTAGCCACCATCAAGCCGGCCTCCCATCAGTAAGTATTTTAAGAAACTAAGGTTGTATCATCTGCATATCGCAGGTTTTTAATGAGTCTTCCTCCAATCCTGATGCCATGTTTTTCTTCATATAACCTAGCTTTTCAGATTATTTGCTCAGCATACAGCTTGAATAAGTATGGCGAAAGAACACAACCATGTCGTACAACTTTTGTGATTTTAAACCATTCAGTATTCCCATGTTCTGTTCGAACAACTGCCTCTTGGGCCAGGTACAGATTCCGCATGAGCACAATTAAGTGTTCCGAAATACTCATACTTCGCAATGTTCTCCATAGCTTGTCATGATCCACACAATTGAAGGTCAAATTAAGCACAGGTAAACATCTTTCTCGTATTCTCTGCTTTCAGCCAAGATCCATCAGACATAAGCAAAGCTATCCCTCATTCCGTGTCCTCTTCTGAATCCGGCTTGAACCTCTGGAAGTTCTCTGTCAATGTATGATTGCAGCCATTTCAGTATTACCTTTAGTAAAACTTTACTTGCATGGGATAACAAAGATATTGTCCAATGATTTCCACATTCCATTGTGTCACCTTCTGTGGAATGGGCACAAATATGGGTCTCTTCCAATCAGTTGGCCAGATAGTTGCCTTCCAAATTTCTTGCCAGAGATGAGTGAGTGCTGCCTCACTTTCTTGAAAGATTTCACTTTTTATTCCATCAATTCCTGGTGCTTTAGTGCTGTCTATAAATGCTCCAAGGGCACGTTCCGCATCCAGCCCACTGCTCTGTCTATGTTGTTGCTACTGCTGCAGCCGCTTTTCCAGGCAGGGATCTCTTGCTCCACTTTTGGTTCTTCTTTATATTATCCGTTCATGCTACTGAGATGGCAGCTTTTAAACCAAATAGGATGGCAAAACTACCCAATCCACACGTTAACATCTTATACAATGATCACATTGTTATTGTTAGGTGCTGTTGAGTTAGTACCAACTCATGGTGACCTTGTGCACATCAGAACTAAGCACTGCCTAGTTCTGCGCCCATCTCACATTAGTGGCTACACTTGAGCCCATTGTTGCTGACAATGTGCCAATCCATCTCATTGGGGATCTTCCTCTTTTTCGTTGACCCTCCACTACCAAACATGATGACCCTTTCCACGGACTGGACCCTCCTAATAATATGTCTGAAGTATAAGAGACAAAGTCACCCCATTCTTATTTCTAAGGAGTATCTGACTGTACATCTTCCAACACAGATTTGTTCACTCTTCTGGAAGTTTATGACACTTTAATATTCTCCTCCAACACCATAACTCAAATATATAAACTCTTTAACTGTCTTCATTATTCATTGTCCAATTTTCACCTGCATATGCTATTATTGGAAATACCATGGCTCAAATCAGATACACCTTAGTATTCAAACTGATATCTCTGCTCTTAAACACTTTAAAGAGACCTTATGCAGTAGACTTGCCTAATGCAAGATATTGTTTGATTTCTTGACTGCTGCTTCAAGGAGTGTTGATGGTTGATCTGAGCAAAATGAAATCTTTGACTATTTCAAACTTTTTGTCATTTATCCTGATTTTGTTTATTGGTTCAGTGGTTAAGATTTTTGTGTTCATTACATTGATATTCAATACATATTGAAGGCTGTGGTTTTGATTTTCATCAGTATTATAAGTCCTCTTTGCTTTCAACAAGCAAGATTGTATCATCTGCCTACCACTGGTTGTTAATCAATCATCCTCCAATCCTGGTGACATGTTCTTCTTCATAGAATCTAACTTCTTTGATTATTTGCTTAGCATACAGATTGAATAAGAATTGTGTAAGAATGCAACCCTGGTTCCCACCTTTCCCGATTTTGAACCTTTTAATGCCCCCTGTTTTGTTTGAACAACTGCCTCTTGGTCTGTGTACAGGTTCCTCATGGGCTGAATTAAGTGGAATGGAATACTCGTTCTCCACAATGTTGTGCATAGTTTGTCATGATCCACACAATCGAAAGTCTTTGCATAGTCAATAAACTATAAGCAAACATCTTTCTGGTATTCTCTGCTTTAAGCCAAAATCCATCTGATGTCAGCAATCACATTCCTCATTCCACATCCCTGTCTGAATCCAGTCTGAACTTTTGGCAGCTCCCTGCAGCCATTTTAAAATTATCTTCAGCAAAATCTTACTTGCATGTGATATTAATATTGTCTGATGATTTCCATATTCCCATAGGTCAGCTCTCTTTGGAATGGATGCAAATATGGATCTCTTACAATCAGTTGGTTAGGTAGCTGTCTTTTAAATTTCTTGGCATAGGTGAGTGAGTACTTCTAGTGCTTCATCAGCTTTTTGTATTCCATCAAATACTGAAGCCTAATTCCTTTTCAATGCCTTCAATGTATCTTGAACTTTTTCCTTCATTATCATTGGTTCCTGATCATAAGCTGCTTATTGAAATGGTTGAACATCGACCATTTCTTTTTGGTACAATGACTCTGTGTATTCCTTCCATCTTCTTTTACTGCTTCTGTATCATTCAATATTTTACCCATGTTGTTGTTGTTGTTAAGTGCCTTCGAGTCGGTTCCGACCCATAGCG
>NW_006409078.1:183805-192636 GCF_000296735.1 Chrysochloris asiatica
CCCTCGGAAACCCTGTACAGGGTCGCTATGGGTCGGACCCGACTCGATGGCACTTAACAACAACAACAACATGCTGGAGAGCAAATTTTGGAGTCTTTTCTGACATCCATTATGGTCTTTTATTATTATTTTTTTCTTTCTTGTCTTCTTAATGACCATTTACTTTAATCCTGTATGGTGTTCTTGATGTCATCCCACTACTCTTTTGATGTGCTGGCATTAGTGACAAATGCATTAAATCTGTTCTTAAGATGATCTGTAAATTCAGGTGGGATGTGTTGAAGGTTATATTTTAGCTGTTGTAGACTTGTTTTAATTATCTTTAGCTTCAACTGAATTTGCATATGAACAATTGATGATCTGTTTCAGTCTGCCCCAACCTTGTTTTGGCTGATTATATATGGAGCTTTTCCACTGTCTTTTTCCACAGATGAAATCAATTTGATTTCTGCTTATCCCATCTCGTGAGGTCCATGTATATAGTCATTTTTTATATTGTTTAAGAAAGGTATTTTCAATAAAGAAGTCATTGGTCTTTCAAACTTCTATTATGCAATCTCCAGCATCGTTTCTATCACCAAAGCCATATTTTCCAATGACTGATCCGCCCTCCATATTGCCAACTTTTACATTCCAATTGTCAGTAATTATCAATACATCTTGATCACATGTTTGATGAAGTTCAGACTGAAGAAGTTGTAGAATTCTTCAATTTCCTCATGTAACCACTGTGCCACCAGGGTCCTTTTGAACATAATAGGTTTTCAATGAATAATATTGAATTTATAAAGAGAATTTTGTAAAGGTTTCATAAAGAAAATATTTTCATATCAATAATTTTAATGCTTTAGAACCACTCTGACTGAAGTATACTTATTCTTATTTGGAAGCATGAAATTATAAGAATAAATACATTGCCAGAGTCACTGAGAGTAATCATCTCCTACTTGTTTACCAAAAAGGAAACTATTTTATGGAATTTCTGAACTTTTATTAAATCTTGGAAACCTTTGGAAATTTTAAATAATATTTTCCATTAATATTATAGAGACATCCTCAATCATGAATAAAGAAATAAATTTGGAAGGAGTCAATACTTTGTAAGAATTAATTATGCTCAAATCACATTTAGTTAAAAAAAAAAAGTGGCATACAAAAATTCCTTTTTCTTGAGTAATGTATTCTACCTTAAATTACCGTAGACAGACAATAACCACAAGACCAATAATTCACTTCAATGCTGTTACATATTTTGTCAACTTATATTTTCACCCATCATCACTTTGTGAATCATTTTTACCTACATTTCAGTCAAAAGATTATTTATTTTAAGAGTTGTTTTACAAGATTACTTGTAGAGCACTTTACAGTTTGTTACATTGCAAGATAGAAATTCTCAGAACCTCTTTTGTCTGAACTCTTTCACTCAATCTTAGTTAGATTGTTGTTGTTGTTGTCAAGTGCCATTGAGTAGATTCTGACCCATAACGACCCTGTACAGGGTTTATAAGGAGTAGCTGGTGAGCTTGAACCGCTGACCTTGCAATTCAAATGGCTTTGCAGTCTGGAGCATTAACCCACAGCGCCACACCAGGACTCAGAGTGCAAACTGATTTCTCAATAGCTTATATATACAAATTGGCCTAATGAGATTTTAAAATAATTTTAGTTTCTTACCGTATTTGTTTCTATTGTTTGGTAGCAAAACTCCTCATATTTATCAATCTAAACCAATACCCAGTTAGTAGGTCACAGTTCTGTAGGTCATATATCAGGTTGGGCTCCATTGGGTTCTAGGCTCAGGAACTCACAAAGCCAAAATAAAGGTGTTGACTGGTATGGGCTCTTCTTTGAAGGTTTAATAAATGAATCTGTTTCCAAGAACATTTCAACTAATGACACAATTCAGTTTCTTGAAGTTGTTTGACTGAAGACTCCATCTTTTCTGTTGACTACTACTTACCTCTTACTGATCTGAGTAACTAGAGAAAACTCTAGGATCCTGCCACACAATCCCCTCCAACTTCAAAGTGATTAATGGTTTGTCATATTCTTCTTGTACTTTGAATCTCTCTAGCTTCCCCTTCTGACACCACCCTGGTTTGTGAGATTAGATTAGGACCACTTAGATAATAATGTTTTGCCATATAAGGTAACATGATCAGGGAAGTGCTAACACTTGCTCAAATGAGAAGAGATTGTACAATAGAGAGGGTCATTGTGTGTTATTCATAGAACACTGCAGCCCACAATTTCTAAAACCCTTGCTGTTGAGAAGATTCTGATTCATTGTTAAGTTTTGTCAAGTCTGTTCAAGACTCATAACAATCCTATGTGTAACTGAGCTGAAACACTACCCAGTCCTGCTACATCCTCACAATCATTTCTCTGTTTTAGCTCAGTGTATAGCCACTGTGTCAATTCATCCCATTGAAAGTCTTTCTCTTTTTCACTTTACCAAGCATGATGTTCTTCTCCAGGGACTGGTCCCTTCTGATAACACATTCAAAGTATGTGAGATGAAGTCTTACCATCCTAGTTGCTAAAGAGTATTCCAGCTATCCTTCTTCCAAGATAGGTTTGTTCCTTTTTCTGGCAGTCCATGGCATATTTAATATTCTTCACTGACACCAAAATGTAGATGTATCAGGTCTCCTCCAGTCTTCCTTATTCATTGTATGTTTCTGTCTCATAGTAACCCTATAAGACATGATGTTATTGTTTTGCTGTTAAGTACCGTGGAGTTGGTTATGAATCACGGTGACCCTGTATGTGTTTCTGAGGAGTGGCTGATAGATTTGAATTGCCAACCTTGTGTTTAGCAGTCCAGTACTTATCCTACAATACCACAGAGTAGAACTGCCCCATAAGGTTTCTAAGACTACAATCTTTATGCAGGCAGAATGTTCCATTTTTCAGTGGTAGAATGTCCAATAGTTTCAATCTACTGACCTTTCCATAACAACCATGAACTTAACCACTGCATCACCAGGACTCCTTATCCCCAATTTAGCAACATTTAGTTTAAACATCAAAATATCTGGTTTATCTTAAAAATCAGAACATCCAGAAATATTGGGCCATATTCCATCATTGCAACATTTAGCTAGACTAAGAAGTGATCATTCATTCCCTAATGTAGTGCACCTTTCTATAACTCATTTAGTAACTTACATGCAGCTAGTTTCACTCTGTACTCATTTCAGTTTTAAATTCTGCCTTGCACAATTACAATACTGCAACCCAACATTTCTGACAAAGCACATATTCAACCTCTTCAAACCCAAATACATTCAGGAAACTAATCACCTCAGTGCTATCTACACTTCGAAGATAATGAAACAATCTCAAGCTATGCACTAATGTTTCTTTCGCTTCTCAAGACTGATTTTTCTAATAACATTTCAATAAACATAGTGATTCTAAGCATGTACTGTTGTTTGGTCTGATGAGTGAAAAATATTGCACAAATTAAATGTTACCATTGAGTTAGTCCATGCAAAAGACACAAATGTACTCTTAGTGGACGAATACATTCTTGTGTATGTAATCATGCCATGTGTAGAAAATGGAACCTGTCATAAAAAATAAATTATCCAACAGCCAGAACATGTTCATATAGCTTGGATACTAAACTTCATTTTCCTTGTTCTTCAACTGAGATCCTAAATAAACACTTATAAAACAGTCTGAAAGATCATGTTGTTCGTCAAAGTTAAATTCTACAACCTCAGAATTCAGATGTATGAAACCCTGGCAATTGGGAAGCCTGCTGCTTCTCATATAACAGCTTTCTGTGATCACAATCTCATTCAGTTAGATTTTCCAGGTTCAGAAGAAACAAAGGTATAAGGTGAGGCAAGTGCAAAGTTTTTAGGTAGCATGCTTTAGGGTTCAGTGTGAAGGGAGAAACTAAGGCTCACTGGGTTAAAGTAATAAAATTATATAAAGCTGAGAGGTTGTTATGAGTTAAATTGTGGCGATCCTTTCGTGTCAGGGTAAGAAATTTGGAAATCATTCTATAATGACCAGAGAACATAGCATTTCAAGCAGTTGAAAAGATTGTTGTTGATAAGTGCTATTGAGTCTGTTCCAACTCTTAGAGATCCTGCTTAGAGTTTTCAAATAGTGACTGGTGGGGTTTAAATTGCCAAATCTGTGGTTATCAGTCCAGTGCTTATCTTGCAGCACATAGCCTTTAGAGCCAGATTGTATGAGTTCAAATTCCACCTCTGCTTCTTATTAACATTTGGGACATGCTATGTGAGTTTGGTCCGGGATCGGGCAGTGTTTCGTTCTGTTGTGTATAGAGTCGCTATGAGTTGGTACCAATTCGATGGCACCTAACAACAACAAAAATGTTGATACTTAGAGTCCTATTGTGGTGCTGTGGGCTAATGTGTCAGACTGCAAAGTCATTTCAACTACAAAATTAGTGGTTCAAGCTCACCAACTGCTCCTTGGAAATAGGGTCACTATGGATTGGAACTGACTCAATGGCCCTTAACAACAACAACAATTTTGATATTCTGCCTCAATTTTTTAAATGAAAAACTGAAGTCATACTAGACCTGTGTTCATATATTCATAGCATTTAGAATAGAGTTTGACACATACTAAATATCTAATAAATATTAGCCATTATTATTGCTTTAATAATGTAGGTTGTGGTTGACATTGAAGTGAAAATGGTGGATGACCCAAATAAAAGGCATTGAAAGTTAATGAATACAACATTTATCCTTTTCAATAGATATATTAGATTCCTCTGTATTGCAATGAAGTGTTACACTTCAGTTATTTCAATTAGTTAGAATTTATTATAAATCTATTTTCCTTATTTCTGCCTCAGGTCTAATGCTTACTGCCTTATAGCTTTTTATGTCCCCGCTTCTACTCACTCTACTAACAAGTATCCTTACTACTTGTTTTATAATTCAATTTCCTAAAATAAACGATGGGAGTGTTTTTATCAATCAGCATGCTGCTGTTGTTGTTACGTGTCATGGAGTTGGTTCTGACTCATAGCGACCCTGTACAGGGTGTTGTTGTTATTGTTAAGTGCCATCAAGTTGGTTCCAACCAATAGCGACCCTGTATAGGGTTTCCAAGGAGCAGCTGGTGAGCTTGAACTGCCAACCTTGCAGTTCAAATGGCTTTGCAATCTGACGCATTAGCCCACAGTGCCACACCAGGACTCCAGGGTATATGTGTGTATATATATATGTATATATATATTTATATATTTCCCATTCCTTCTAAGCTATGAAAGAAAGTTCTGAATTATTACATTGTTTTATTATCTCTTCTATCCTTAAAGCAGAGTTCTACATTGCACTGTAGGATAAGTATTGGACTGCTAAACATAGCTGCTCCTGGGAAACCCTATATAGGGTCGCTGTGAGTTGGAACCAGCTCGATGGAACTTAATAACAACAACACCCTTAAAGAGGTCTTAGTGGTGCATCAGGTTAAGCATTGGGCTGCTGACCTCGAGTTCAGTGGCTCAAACCCTCTAGCGGCTATGTGGGAGAAAGATGAGGTTGTGTGTTCCCATAAAGACTGAAAGTCATGAAAAGCCTTGGAAGCAGTTCTGCTATGACCTACAGGGCTTCTAGGACTTAGAAACAACTCAGTGACAGTGGATTTCATTTGATTTTTATTTCTACCCTCAAAGTCATTGGCCATGTGGGAAAGGATGACAAAGTGTCTGTGACTATCAAATAAAACAGAAAAAAAATTAAAGCTTCACTAATAAATGTTTTAATAGGAACAGTGAAGAAAGAAGAGCTAATATATTGTTCAGAGATATTAGGCCCAAAGAAAGAATCTCATAAAAGGGCATATTGTAGGTGTAGTGGGAAAACAAGAACTAGCCGAGTATAGAGTGGCATAGAGAACCAAAAGAATTCTTATGAGTCAGAACAATAAAATGATGTCAGAGAATAGAAAAAGACTGAATTCTTGATAACTTCTTGCTCTCTTTTTCTCTTTGCCCTATGAAAAATTAGGTTACAATAAGAAATATCATTTGGACTATACTTCTTTGATGGTGACACAATCAGGGATGGGATTATAATAAGGCTAAATAAGAGAACCTCAAAGAGGAGGTTGGACATGGCTGTCACTTTGAGGCTTACTACAAAGGACCAACTTAACTATACTTTCCAGTACAACAATGGTGGTGGTGGTGGTGATGTGCCGGGGAGTCAGGTTTGACTCATAGTGACCCTGCACAGGGTTTCCGAGGCTGTAAATCTTTATGGGAGCAGAACGCCTCATCTTTCTCCCATGGAACAGCTGGTAGATTCGAACTGCTGACCTTGAGGTTAGCAGCCCAGTTCGTAACCAGTACACTACCAGAGCTCCTTAGTACAACAAAGAATCCTAAAATTTTCAGCACCGTGCTGATTGCTTGATCTTCTTTGTAAAGCATAATACAGCTAATTATTTAGGAAAGTGGAGATTTTGTAAAACATGAAAATAAAATGTTAACGAACAAATGGATTTTTAACATATGTTGTTGCTGTTAAATTCTGTCGAGTCAGTACCTATATAAGGTTTCCGAGGAATGGCTTGTGGGTTTGAACTGCTGATCTTGTGGTTAGCAATCCAGTACATACCCTACAGCACCACACCGGGACTCCTTTTAATGTATGCTGTTGTTGTTAAGAGCCATCCAGTTGGTTCCAAGTCGCAGCAACCCTGTGTAGGGTTTCCAAGGAGCAGCTGGTGATTTTGAACTGCCAACCTTGTGGTTGAAACTGACCTTGAGATCTAGAGATTTATCCTACAGCGCCATACCAGAATTCCCTATTTAATATACACCTATTTGAAAATCAACTATAATTAAGTTTGCTAGCTTTTATATGGAGTCCTGGTGTGGTGCTGTGGGTTTATGTGCTGGACTACAAGGTCAGTTTGAACCAAAGGTTGGCAGTTCAAGCTCATCAGCTGCTCCTTGGAAACCCTATACAGGGTCATTATAGTCAGAACTGACTTGATGGCACTTAACAAGAACAGCAACAACTTTTATTTGGTTTCTAAATGTGTCCTCAAAAGCCTTGTGTTTGAAGGTATGTTTTTTGTTGCTGTTGTTTCTAAAGCATGAAGAGCTGTCGTTAAAACATTGGGTTTGAAATAACATTAATATATGTAAATTGAAATACAGATTTTCCACTTATTACATGTGTTGCTTTGATGGAATTAAATTATGTGAACACATACTTAGTTAATATTTTCTTCAAGAATTGAAGCCTCTTTTTTCCTTAAATGGTCCTCTTAAGTGTGGGCTGGATAAAGTGTCTTGCTTCTAACAATAGAATAAGAGAAAATGACAGTGAGTGGCTTAGGATGTTGTTGTTAAGTGCTTAGGACAGTAGTTCATAAAAATAACTTCTCCTCCCTTTCTCTTGGATTACATACTCCAGGGGAAGAAAGCTGTCATGTTATGATGATATGTCAAGTAGTGTCAAAAAAAGACCCACCTGGCAAGGATCAGAGGTTTCCTGCCAATAGCAAAAACTTACGCCTTTGCCAACAGTCAAGTGACTGTGCCTTTTTTTAGAAGCAGATTCTTCAGCCACAGTTGAGCCTTCAGATGACCGAAGCTCCAGCAAACAGATTTCCATGAAAATCCCTCCCCCCCCTCCCCCCCGCCATTCCTCTTATAGACAGCATGTAGATGGATTTTTCTGTTTTATCCATTTGGCCACTCTCTGCCTTTTGATTGTTGTTGTTGTTAGGTGCCATCAAGGTAGTTCCAACTCAATGTGACCCTATGCACAACAGAATGATGTGTTACCTAGTCCTGTGCCATCCTCACAATTGTTACATTTGAGCCTATATCTTCGGTATATGTTTTTTAGATATTTTCTTTGTGGTTATTATTAAAATTACATTTAATGTCTTAAATTTTCAGTCATTGATACCAAGTTAACTTCAGGAAATTATAAAACTTCAATCCCTATAATTTTCCAACCCACCCCCAATTTAGGTTATAAAAATTATATCTTTTTATATCAAGGCCCTGGAGCACGTATTATGCTTGATTATGCATCTATTTATCATTATAAAGCATGTAAGACATGATAGCCAGCATTACCAACCAAAGATACCATAAAACTGGCTCCTGAAATTCTTTTTACTCAAGATATCTTCTTTCCTACGCACAGTTAAAGGTTGTTGTGTAGTCTCCTTCCCTTTCCATGTAAAGAACCCCTTTTAGCTTTCTTGTAAAAGTCTCTGGGTTTACTGAATGCCTTCAGTGTTTAATTCATCTGGAATGTCTTTATTTCACCCTCATTCTTTTTTTTTTATTATTAATATTTTATTGTGAATTATATAATAGTTTACATGGGGGAACTTTAGTTTTACATTCATTCCATCATATATCATCTCATTGCCATGGTTCCAGTCCCCTCCATTCATCATCAACCACCCAAAGGGTATATCCCAGAAACCCGCCCCCTACACTTCCCCCTCCTCCCTCCAGTTTTTGGCCCACAGTCCCTTTCCCTCTTTGGATCCAAAGTCCCCAGTCTCTTCATCACTCCGCATCATCATCTCTGCCTCTATCTCAGGCATCTCTGTTTCTCTGGGTAGGGTCCCACTCTCGGCTCTTCTCTGTTGATGGTCCCAGAGGTCTCTGCTTCTATCCTGGAGATTTAATCACTCCCTTTCTTGTTACAAAACTTCTACCTTTGCATTTCCAACCCTCATAGTCCATCCTGATAAGCATTATTCACTACAGTATCATGAGTTACCCATCTGTATCTCCTTTCATCAGCTCCGCCCAGACAGATTGAATAGTACCTATTGGAGATTCTGCC
>NW_006409078.1:193522-206033 GCF_000296735.1 Chrysochloris asiatica
GCTGTAGCCCCATTTTAGGTATTCCAATCAGTCATAGGCAGAAGACTCACCCTCATTCTTGAAGGACAGATTTGACTTATACAGAATTCTTATTTAACAGTTCTTTTCCTGTAGCAGGTGATGGGCTGAAAGTCCCATGATCATACATCATGATGCAAGATGCAAAATCTAGGACAACAGAGCAAGATTTTTCAAAGTCCTCTTTTAAATTGGAATCAGACCATGCCTCCAAGGGGAACTAAGGGTGGTTACTTGAGTAGCACCCTCTACTAAGGTGGGGTCATTCTTATACTTGCTGTTGTTAAGTGCCATCACATTGGTTCTGACTGATGGTGACCATGTGTAGAGTTTCCAAGGACTCGCTGGTGAGTTTGAACTGCGTTCAAACCAACTTTATGGTCAAGTGTTTATCCTACACTGCCATCCACACCAGGACTGCTTTTTAATACTTAGGTTCTCTGCAATCTTTATTCCTTAGCCTCACGTTAATTTTCACTCCCTAGCAACTCATTTAAAAATGGGCATTGTTGTTGTTGTTAAAGGCCATGGAGTTAGTTCTGACTCGTAGCTACCCAGTCTAGGGTCTCCCAAAAGCAGCTGATAGGTTTGAGCTTCCTGCCTTGTGATTCAAACTGATCTTTCAGTGCTTTGCATTACCTTCCAGTACCACGCCAGGACTTTATCACAGGTGTAGAGGCTAGGATTTACAATCTATCACAAAATGGAGAAATTTGGCTAGAAGGGCCATAATAAATAATTAGCTGGCTTGCAGGTGTCTCAGTTTCATTCGACTTTGCTCAGCTGCATTGGTTCTTTTCTTTTTTTCTCATCAACTAAAAAAATTGTAATGACTTATTCTGTCATTTTCTGATTCTCTCTTTTTCTACCTCCAATGTGCTGTTGCATTCTTCGAATGAATTTTTTCATTGTGTTTTGAACTCTCTTATTTCTGTTTGTGTCTAGCTCTTCGTTTATACTTTTGTTTGGTCCATATGTTGTTTTTCCAATTTGCATTAAATATTTGTCTACGTGTCCCTTTACTTTGTTCAGGTTTCCTTTAGTTAGTTTAATTTTTAATGACATTCTGGAGAGGTAACATTTAACAGGTGGTTCATGAAAATGTATAGCTGTACTGTCTAATAGGGTTTTTGTTGTTAAGTGCCATTGAGTGGGTTCTGACTCATAGCAACCCTGTGTAGATTTTCTGAGGAGGAGATGATGGGTTTTGCAAAAATTAGTTTATCAGCTGACACATGCCAACCTTGTGGTTCGCAGCCTAGTGCTGATCCTGCAGGGTAACACCAGGAGTCCTTCCATACAGTAGTCACTAGCTACATGTGGCTATTTAAGTTTAAATTGGTAGAAATTAAATCAATGCATTTGAATTATGGTATTCGCAAAGCATACTGGAATTACCATGGGCTGCTAGAAGAAAAAACAAATCTTGTGTTGGAAGAAGTATATATAGCCAGAATGCTCCTTAGAAGTGAGGATTGTGAGACTTCATCTTTTGTACTTTGGACATGTGGTCAAGAGGGACTAACACCTGGAGAAGGATATCATACTAGGAAAAGTGAAGGGTCCACAAAAAAGAGGAAGATCCCCAATGAGATGTAGTGACACTGGCAGCAACAAGGGCTCAAACACAACCCCTGTTGTGAGGGTAACAGAAGACTGGGTATTGTTTTGTTCTGTTGTTCATAGGGTCACTATTAATTGAACTTACTCAACATCAACCGAACCAACAACAAGCAGAAGGGTGAAGAGATTTCAGATCAAATGATTCTTTGTCAATAATATAAGCTTATTTTTGTTCATTTGGACAACTAGCTTATAACCACATATTGCTCATTTTTTAAAAAGTATTTGAGTTTAGACCTTGAATTTAAGTGTGCATAGTGAGACTGGAACCAAGCACTGTTATTTTAAATGTTAAGTTTTCTTAATAAAAGAAGAGAGCTAAAATCATAGCATAAATAATGAACCCTTAAAATGTCTATATTCAACTTCACAAAATGCTTTATCATTGAAAGTTGTGCAAAAATTAGTTTATCTGACACATAAAGTTTTCAACAGTCTAAGCAAAACAACATACCCTTCATGTTAAATTTATGATATTAATTTAACTATCATTATTTATATAATTTTGTTTATATTTTCATTGTGTTTAATTTTATAAATGCATGTTGGTTATAAATATAAATATTGCCTATGTGCATCTATGATGAAACAACATTGTAATAAATTGTTGTTGTTAAGTGCTGCTGAGTGATTCCAACCCATACTGACCCTGCATGGGGTTTCTGAGGCTGTAAATCTTTACGGGAGCAGAAAGCCTCATCTTTTTCCCACTGAATTGCTGTTAGTTTCAAACTGCTTACCTTGAGATCAGCAGCCTGATTTATAACTGCTATGCTACCATAGCACCTTCTTGTAATAAATTAGTATGTATATATATTAGAATTCTATGAAAATTTTCTCCTTTAAAAAGAGTGACTACATAATTCAATTTTACAGAAAAAAATATCTTAGCACTATGCCATTAGCCTTAGTTTGCAATTCCTAAGTTTTCTGTATCTCAGTTTAAATTCTGAGCAAAATAATATGATTGTCCCAGCTTGAATGAATAATGTATTCCCACTTGTCTAGTCAGCTACGATCAGGATGGCAGATTCATACAAATAAAACATTTGTGTCAGGTGTACTTTTCAAAGAAAGGAAGCTGGGTAAATATCTAAAAGTTGCCATTACAGATGAGGATCATGATTACAAAAAGTCTAGTTTCCCTTCAGGAAACAGGCTTGCATTTGATTCTAGAACTCAAAAAATGTCTAATCCTGGAAAACCCTGGGGATTGTTTGTACAACAGCAAACCCACCAAACTGAAAAACAAATGCACTACCAACAAGTCAACTTTGACTAGTAGTGATCTTACATAGGGTTTCAGAGGATGTAAATCTTTTTCTTTTTTAACTTTTTGTTGTGAATTGAGTGAAGGTTTACAGAGTAGATCAACAGTTTTATGTTAAATAAATCTTATACTTCATTTAATTTCCATGATTACAATCCTTCCATGTACTATCAGTTATTCTACTTCCTGCCTATGGTTCTTTTTTTTAAGTTTTTATTGTGAATTATGTGTTACTTTACATGGATGAACATTATCTTTACATTCATCCTATAGTATTTTGTTTCATTGCAATGATCACAATCCCCTGCATGCATCATCAAACAACCAAAGAGTACTCTCCCTACATGTCTGCACACCTCCCCCCTCCCCTCCCTCTCCCCCACTGCCTCTGCCTGGACTGCCAGCACACAGCTCTTCTCCCTCCCTGAGTCCTGAGTTCCCAGCTGCTCAGCTGCTCCTTCTGTCCACATCATCCTCTCTGCCTCCCTCCCTAGTATCACTGCCTCCCCTGACAGGTTCTTGCACTTCGCTTTTCTCACTTGATGGTTCCAAGGATCTCTGCTCCTGGACTGCAAAATCAGCCACGCCCCTCCTTTTGTTACCAAACATTTTCATTTACCTTTCCAACACTCACTGTCAGACCTGATAGCAATCATTCCCTATTGAACCACAGAAGTCCTTTCCCCCTCACCTTTTATCAACCCCATCCAGACAGGTTGGAAACAATTCAGTGGAGATTCTATCTTTCCCTGTATCCTCTAGAGCTAGGGTCTCTATTGAAAGCTTGTAAGGCAGTCACTTCTTGCCTTTGTAGTCCTCCCTCCCCCCCATTTTAGGTAGCCAATGAATGTGTAAGTTGCCCCTCCCTGTCGACCCTGTGTACCTAGGGGATGGGAATGATCCTCACTGTAGAGATTTTTCCACTCTTTTGTCATACTGCATCCACAAGCATAGGTCAAATTAATCCACTTGTAGTGGGTTACTCTTTCTTTTCTTTTCTGTTTTTCCTCTTCTTTTTCCCTCTAGTTGTGTCCTGATCATCCAGCCATTGATGCCAGGTCAAATGGGTACTATCTGCAAGTGTGGGTGTTCTTGTGCATCTATCCTCACTTCATATCAGCTGGATGCTTCACACTCTGTTCTAGTCCTCTGGGGCCATGTCCCTGCCTCTGGGCCCAGAAGTCCCCAGGTCTTGTCATACTGCTAGTTAACCAGGTCTCAATCCAGGTTAACAGGAGTCTATTGAATGTGGTGAGACTTAGTTTACAACTTCATTGCAGTTTTCCCCCACTTCCCCTTATTGGTGACCAACGTCATCAGCAGGACCATATACCTGTTAGTGTATTCCACTTGAATTTCAGTCTTGGAAGGGGGTTTGCCTTGAGGGGATCTGACCACTTGCCTTGATGGCTCCCTGGAGAACAACTTGCTTGTTCTTGTAGCAGTCAATAGGACTGCCATTATTATTTTTGATTTTTCCTGCTGGTCTTTCTTTCAAGAAATATCTTCTGTTCTTCCAGCTGCTCCAGACTGGTCTGTTTGTCCTTTCAAATGGAAATGTCCCACCTCAAAAGATCCTGATGGGGATTAAGATTCCACTTGTGTTCTTTGTGCAGTGCAAAGGCTCTGCATGGAGCCTCCTTCACTGGGTAACTTCTAGCTCCATTTTAGGTATTCCAATCAGCTGTAGTCTGAAGATGGATTTATAAGCTTTCTCTGGTGATGTTTCTGGCTAGTCCTCTCTCTCCCCTTCAAGTGTCTATTTTACAATAGTACTGCCTGTGATTCTTGTTTCCATACAACTTTCTTTGCCAAAATAAATTTTGTCCTTAAATAAATGCTGCCCTTTTGATACAGAATCGTTGATCACTCCATGGTGTGTGTACCTCACTGGTGTTGCTGCCCTCTTATACGTTTGTTTACTGCTTGACTGGAAATTGAGCCAGTAGGCTGGGTTCAATTCTAGATCTGAAAGATGACTTCCAGTCTCTTTCTTACCAGTAAACCTGGTTTTTATTTTGAGTTTTATTCCACATTCCCCCTCTCTTTTCCCCCACAAACTCTATTTAGGAGCTTTTGATGTGATCTTTATCAGAATAGCTGGTCATGGTAGCTTGACACCATCTGTTTCTTCTGGTCATGAAGACAAATGTTCTCAGGGTCTTGAAGACAAATGTTCACATGGTACATCATTGATTCTAAATGTCTTCAATTATCATCACTTTTCTTTCCTCAGCACAGGGAAAGACCAATAGTTGAAACTTAGATGGCCACTCAAAAGCTTTTAAGATCCTAGTGGCTATTCACAAAAGTGGGATGTAGAATATTGAAACTAAATCTTTACAGGAGTGGACTCTCATGCAAGACAGTTTAAAATAGGTGAACCTCTCCTTATACTTCACTGCATATCCAGTAGGTTTGTTGTTGTTAAATGCTGTTGAGTTGGTTCTGACCCATAGTGACCCTGTATAGGGTTTTGGAGGATCAGCTGGTGAGCTTGAACCACTGACCTTGTGATTCAAAGAGACTTTCAGTCCAGTGCATTAATACACAGTGGACCTGCCTAAACTTTTGCTAATGCATATGAATGTAGATGCTTCTTTGATGATAAGTTTCATTCACTTTGCGAGATGCTGAAACTGCTTGTGGGGAACAGGGTCCCAAAGAGAAAAAAGATTTTGGTTAGTGTTGTTACTATGTGCTGTTGAGTTGGTACAGTCTCATGGTGACCCTGAATAGCCATTCTGAGGAGTAGCTGGTGGGTTTGAACTGCCTACCTCGTAGTTAGCAGTCCAGTGCTGATACTACAGTGCCACATTATATTGGGTAATTGGCATATCTTTTGTTCTATTGCTTGTGTCCTGCTTTTTTATCTGAACAACTTGAAAAATAGAAAGGCTGAATTGTTCCCTCAGCTATGCTCAGACAATTCTTTTCAATAGTTTACAGAATTGGGTCAACCCTTTTTGGATCAAACAACATGGCCTTGGGTCATACTTTTCTCTCTAATGCCCATTTTCCTCATGCTATGCAATAGCCTAGAGAAATACCCCTGTCTTTAATTGATGACAGTAATCAAAAGACAATTAGTACTTGCCTATCTGAATTTAAGTTCTCTTATTGTTTTCTTCCTCTTCTCAATCAAATTCATTTGTAAAAGGTTTCTATCATTGTTTTCCACCTCTCCACATTACTGCATTATTTTATCTAGTTTAGTTTGTGACTTTTCTTTAACTACACTATCCTGTAAGTACTTTTCACTTGTTGTAGTTGTTGTTAAGTACCGTGGAGTCGGTTTTGACTCATAGCGACCCTGTACAGGGTTTCCGAGGCTGTAAATCTTTATGGGAGCAGAAAGCCTCATCTTTCTACCATGGAACAGCTGGTAGTTTTGAACTGCTGACGTTGCAGTTCACAGCCCGATTCGTAACCACTATGCTACCAGAGCTCCTTACTTTTCACTTAGCTTTCTGATAATTATTGTTACAATTATATTTATATTAAATGCTATGGACTTCCAATGATGCTATTATTTTAAAAAGTAATGTTATCTTGGTAGTATATTTATTCATAGAGGAAATAGAAACTGTCTTCATGTGCCAGATTAAAGGAGGTTCCCATTTTTCACTAAATTATTTCCTGATACAGAATATATTTGAGCTCCTTGAATCATATCATATTTTCTCTAGAAAAAAAATATCATATAGCTAGGATAGTAGCATATCTAACAATGGATATTTGCTTCTGTGTAACAGTTTCATCAGATCCACTGCTAATTTCATACCTTTTCTATAAGAATTTGAACAAATACACCCAATCCCTTAGCTACCTCACCAAGAAATGAAAATGTATAATACATTATTTATTATCTCATTTGAGGTTGTTTTTTTGTTGTTGTTGTTGTTTTTTAAATGAGTGTTTTGGATGAGTATTTCAACTCTCATACTACAATAGAAACATTCTTAGTAGATTAAATTAAGGAATTTATCACGGTGCCTTCTTCTATAATAATTTAAATACTGAAGTGACAATACCTTAAACAATCATAGTTGTATTATATTTACTTCTGATACAAAGTTGTCTTATGTTTCTTAAAATATTAAAATACAAAATTCTATCCATGTTTACAATTAGATCATTGCGTAATCAATTGTTCATTGCAGTCTAATATGCTAACTAAAATAAGCACCAATTAAAATTAGCAAACAATATTTTTGACATTTTAGGATACAAATACTTATTTTATAGTGGTGCTGTGGGTTGCTGCATTGGACTGCAAAGTCAGTTTCAACTGCAAGGTCTGCTATCCAACCTCACAAGCTGCTGCTTCTATACAGGGTCGCTGTGAGTTGGAACAGACTCGACGGCACTTAACAACAGCATCTTTTAATTGGTATCCTGATGTGGTGCTGTGGGTTAATGTGCTGGACTGAAAAGTCAGTTTGAACTGCAAGGTTGGTGGTTCAAGCTCACCAGCCATTCCTGGAAACCCTGTTTAGGGTTGCTGTGGGTGGGAACTGATTCAACAACACTTAACAACAACAACCATTTTTGTGAGTCCTTGTGTGGTGCTAAAGGTAATACAGAAATGACTACAATCATACATTGACAGAGAACTTCCAGAGGTTCAAGCCAGATTCAGAAGAGGCCGTGGATTGAGGGATATCACTGTTGATGTCCGATGGATCTTGGTTGAAAGCAAAGAATATCAGAAAGAAGTTTACTTGTGCTTTATTGACTACGCAAAGACTTTCGATTGTGTGGCTCATGACAAGCTATGGACAATATTGCAGAGTATGAGTATTCTGGAACACTTAATTGTAGTCATGAGGAATCTGTACCTGGACCAAGAGGCAGTTGTTCGAACAGAACATGGGAACACTGAATGTTTTAAAATTAAGAAAGGTGTGCGACAAGGTTGTATTCTTTCACCGTACTTATTCAACCTGTATGCTGAGCAAATAATCTGAGAAGCTGGGTTCTATGAACCCTGGCATCAGGGTTGGAGGAAGACTCATTAACAACCTGTGATATGCAGATGATACAAAGTTGCTTGCTGAAAGTGAAGAGGACTTAAAAAATTCACTGATGAAGATCAAAGAGCACAGCCTCCCATATGGATTGCATCTCACTACAAAGAAAACAAATATCCTCACCACTGGACCAATTAACAACATTCTTATGAACGGAGAAAAGATTGAAGTTGTTCTTGGATCAACTATCAACACTCACGAAAGCAGCAGTCAAGAGATCAAATAATGCATTGCATTAGGCAAATCTGCTGCAGAAGACCTTTTTAAAGTGTTGACTGAGCAAAGATGTCAGTTTGAGGACTACTAATGTGCGCCTGACCCAAGCCATGGTATTTTCAATGCATGTGAAAGCTGGACAGTGAATAAGGAAGACCATAGAAGAATTGATGTCTTTGAGTTAGGTGTTGGAGGAGAATATTGGAAGTGCCACGGGCTGCCAAAGAGCAAATACATCTGTTTTGGAAGAAGTACAGCCAGAGTGCTCCTTAGAGGCCAAGATAACCAAACTGTAGGATCAACACTGGACTGGGAGTGACAAGGTCAGCAGTTCAAACCTACCAGCTACTCCTCAGAAACCCTATATAAGGTTACTATGAATCAGAACTGACTTGACAGCATTTAACAGCAACAACATCTTTTAACTGCTATTTCTTTTTTTAAAAAAAACATTCATGGAATATTTTAACCATCGAGTTGACTCTGACCCATAGCCACCCTGGTGAGCTTGAACAACCAACCTTGTAGTTCAAACAACTGCAGTCTGACATTAGTCCACAGCACCACACCAGGGAATACTAGGTATCTAGTTTTCCTCATAACCAACGTTCAGAATCTCTTCATAGACCTTCCCGTGACTTTTATTTTCTATTGCCATACTTTTCAAGATAATCTTGAGAAGATTTGATATGTTAGTAAATTAATTCAATAGTCAAAGTAAGTTCTTGAAATGCCTTCTGACCATGAATATATTTTCACATTTTGCAGTTAAATTAACAATCAATTTATTAGTTACAAATTCAAAAACCATGTTTTACTTGGACCTTTGAATTCTTTTCACAATTTTTTTCATGTAATTCATTTAAAAATCTAATAAATGTTACTTGAAAAAGAGCCATCACCTTTATTCTTTTACTTATCCTTTAATTAGTATTTGATTAGCTCAAGCTTCATGGTTTAAACACTGTTACACAACCAATTCCTTAAGCAACTTAATTAATTGAGTTCTGTTAAATAATTTTAAAAGTCCTGGTTTGGTGCTCTAGGATAAGCATCGGACTACTATCTATAAGATTGATGGTTTACACCCACCAGTCACTACTTGGAAACCCTATATGAGGTTGCTATGAATCAGAACTAACTCCATATCACTTAACAATAACAACAAAAAATAATTTAAACTGAATATGTATATTTATTATCTTCAATTAAAAAAAAAAATACTAACCTGAAAAACTTAATATTTGAGACGGACAAAATGATCTACCTACTCTTCATGTGTTTGGAAGTTATTTGTTTATTGCTTGATTAATTAATTTTAAAAATATGTATAAAATACTTACTTTGTTTAAGATTGCCCAGCCAAATTGACTACATAGCTGGTAGACCTCTTGTTCCCAATTTACCAGGTAAATAATCCACTCCTGCTGAGTCCCTGGACGGTACAAATAGTTAATATGCTCAATTACTAACTAAAAGTTGGAAGTTTGAGTCCACACAAAGGCCCCTCAGAAAACAAACAAAACAAAAAACCCCAGTGATCTACTTCTGAAAAATCAGACACTGAAAACAGTATGGAGTTTTGATGCTCAAGGATCACTGTCCTAAGCTGGGTTTTCTAGAGAAGCAAAACCTGTGAAACATATATATGGATATAGGGGGAGACAAGTTTATTGTCTTATAATTGTAGAATCCCAGGTCCAGTGGAAGAGAGAGAGTTCCTTCCACATGTCCGTTGTATTAGGAGCAGACCACACTCCTAAGGAAGCATCCCTTTAATTGATTGGCTACTCATAGTCACTCATCATAGAAATCTGTATTAGGTGTCATTACAATGTGAATAAGTATATCCCAACTGCTAAGCCTCTGGAAATCCTAGCCTAGTTGAGTTAACATAGAAATCTAATTATAGTCAGCAGGAGACTGAATAAACTTTATGGCCTCTGGTTTTTTAAATACCCCTTAATGGGAAGAGTAAAAACAGGACAAATGGTTCCTAACCCACCAAGCTAAACCACATACACACACACACATACATCTCTCCTAGTTTTGTGTAGTTTCTACCCTTTCCATGTAACCATTAAAACGATAGTTATACAGAACTATGGCTGTCTCTTCAACAGAGGAGCCTAGCAGAGATGAGGTTCACCATATTTTCTTGGGTCTTTACCTTTTGTGAGTGGTGTGGATTTTCCCCCAGAAGTTTCAGAAATAAAGATAGAAATCCAAAATGTCAATCTGAGGCTACTTACTCTGTATCCAAAGTAAAAGGAAGAGAAAGTAGCAGACAGTTTTTCAGCTAGGTTGATTTTGAGGTTGCTAAGGGTTATGTGTAATAAATAGATCAGCCTTAGATCCAGTTAGATTTATTATTGTGCTTTCAGCAATGATTTAAACTGATTCAAAATGGTTGAGTCATGACTAACATAGCAAAATCAGAACAGACTGAGTTTTTAAACTGTGGGTGTACTGAAATGATAACAAAGACTGAATGTTTTTTAGGTCCATGCCTGGAATAGGATACTCAGAAGAGGCATAGTGAGCCATTTCAGAAGACTGATTTGTGAAATTAGATTATTAGCAGGACTGTGGAGAGCAAGACACATCCAAGGCAGCACAGTTAGCTGCCATCTTTGATCCAGTCACCATTGTTTTTTATTCTGTTGATCGAGGGATTTAGTTGCTATGCAATGCTCATGTAACACTTGCTTTCTAGGAGGGAGATTAGGTTTCTAGCAAGGTGTTGTTGTTAAGTGCTGTCGAGTTAGTACTGATTTATAGCAATCCTGTATAGGGTTTCTGAGGAGTGGCTGATAAGCTTGAACTGCTGACCTTCAGTTCAAAGCAAACTTACAGTCCAGTATATTAACCCACAGTGCCAAGGTATCAACTCCTATTTTTTCTCATTAGTGTTGCAGTACACCCGAAGTTTACTTGTTGAGGTCCATTCTGGTTTCACTTTGTCTGTTAAGACTGAACTGGAAAGAACCAGTCTGAAACAATGGCTTAAAGGTATAATTATGTCCTTCTGCTTCTTCCTGTTAATGCTCAAATGCTAAATAATTGCTTTCCTCTGTTGTTAAGTGTGGTCGAGTATAGAGTTTCTGAGGCGTGGTTGGTGGGTTTGAACTACTAACTTTGTGACTCTAACTGAATTATATTCTAGAAGGTATTTAAACAACATTGTAGGCAGGGCAAGAAGACAGCCTAGTCAGAAAGGCTGTACAGACCCTCTACAACAAAGATAAAGAAAACATAATGAAACAGATGCTGCTGGTAGTCCTAAAACTTTGAGCTTCAGATGAAGGGATAGAGAAGTGCATAGAATGTTTGCTAGGAGAGAGAACTGAGAAGATGCAGCAACAAAAGGATTGACTGCTGAGCTGTAGTAGCCAAGTGGAATGGCTGTAGCCATCTTGAGCATTTGTGAGTGACTTCAGACAAAGGAAAAAGTGTTCATGTTGCAGAAACCCACCTATGGCTTATAGAGACAAAGGAGACAGCAATTATGAACATACAGCTCAGCCACAGTTACATCCTCTACAATCCCAACAAGTAGGCAAAAACCAATGCCAGCTTCTATACACTGGATCAATGACAACAAAACCAACACCAGCTAAATCCACCATGAACCGAACTGCATGAAAAGTGAACACAGAGGGGCGCACAAGCTCATATCCCACCAGGAGGCAGTTGGTGAGTGCCTAAGAATAGACCAAAATACATTCACAAACCTAATACAATATAACAACATCACAATGTCTCAAATTTATAAGACAATTTGTGTTCACACAAAGAAACAAGACAGATTGGCTCAAACAAATGACCAAGAGAGAGAGCTAGAAAATGTTTTTGTGAAAAAAAAAGTCTTTGAAACTATCTGAAAAGGATTCAGGAAAATGATATTTAGATATCTACAAATGATAGACAGGAACACAAGGAAGAATTCGGAAAAGCACTACATGAACAATCAAACAAAATAGATCAAGGATTGTTGTTGTTGGTAAGTGCTGTCGAGTGGTTCTGACCCATAGTGAACCCGTATAAGGTTTTCAAGAGTGGCTGGTGACATTGAACAGTTGACCTTGGGTTCAGTCCAGAGTGTTAACCCACAGTGCCACACCAGGACTCCAGATCAAGGATTAGAGATAATAAAAATCCAGCAAACAGAAATATAGAAGATTAATACTAAGATATCAGAAATGAATAATATGTTTGAATCACTTAAAGCCAGAATTAGTGAGCATGAAGATAAACCTCTTAATACTAGTAAACTAGAAGAACAATCAGAAAAACTTGAAAAAATTTGAAGAAACCTAAGATTCATTTGGGATAACATGAAGAGGAATAA
>NW_006409078.1:207800-212259 GCF_000296735.1 Chrysochloris asiatica
TAACTGATGGTTTATGGAGGGGGTTATAATCACTGTAATGAAAAAAAAATATATATATATATGATTTGTTGAAATAAAACTGATGATTTGCCCTGTAAACTTTCACTCAATTCACAATAAAAAAAGAACAACAAAACTTTAAGGCAATAATCAGCATAGGAGATAAAGAAGGACATTGTCTCATGGTGAAAGGGTCAATTGAACAAGAGGACATAACCATAATAAATATCTATGCTCCCATTGAAAGAGCCTCAAAATACATAAAGCAGACTGTAATAGAATTGAAGAAAGAAATAGACAAATATAAAATAGAAGTGGAAGATTTTAATGCACCACTTAAAAAAAAAAAAAAGAACAACCAGAAAGAAACTCAGCAAAGACACAGAGGAGCTAAAACACACAGTCAACCAACTTGACCTCCTAGAATTCTATAGAGCATTCAACCCAACAGCAACATAATACACATTCTTTTCCAATGCATATGGAACATTCTCAAGAATAAAGCATGTGTTAAGCCACAAAAGCAAGTCACAATAAATTTATAAACATCAAAATATTGCAAAGCATCTTCTCAGACCATAACGCTATAAAATTAGAAATGCACAATAGGAAGATCATGGAAATAAAGTCAAATACATGGAAACTGAGTAACACCCTGCTTAAAAGCTATTGGGTAGTAGAACAAATAAAAAGTGAAATAAAAACAATTCCTAGAAACAAATGAGAATGAAAACACAATATACCAAAACCTTTGGGATACAACAAAAGCAGTGATGAGAGGATAATTTATTGCAATAAATGCACACATCCAAAAAAAGAAGGCACCAAAATAATAAAATATCTCCAACAATTAAAAACAAACCAGCAAAGTAAACCTACAGTCACCAGAGGTAAAGAATTAACAAAGATTAGAGCAGATATAAATGAGATAGAAAACAAAAAACCCACAAAACTATAGAAAGACTCAACAAGACAAGAAGCTGGTTCTATGAAAAGATTAATAAAATTGACAAACAATTGGCAAATCTAACAAAAGAAGGAGAAGATACAAATAACACATAAGAAATCACATGGGTGACATTACAACAGAACCAATGGCAGTGAAAAGGATAATAATAGAATACCGTGAAGGGTTGTACTCCAACTGATTTGAAAATTTACAGAAAATTGATGCATTTTTGCGTTTTTGCAAAACACGACCTACCTAAAGTTACACAGAGTGAAGT
Organism: Chrysochloris asiatica; assembly: GCF_000296735.1. NCBI lineage: Eukaryota > Metazoa > Chordata > Mammalia > Afrosoricida > Chrysochloridae > Chrysochloris > Chrysochloris asiatica. The sequence goes on from NW_006409078.1 coordinate 209,027, forward strand.
AGAAAACTTGAACAGACCTATCATAAAAGAAGAAATTGACCAGGTCATCAACAAACTCCCATCCAAAAAAAAAGTTCAGGCCCAGCTGGCTTTACTGGAGAATTTTACAAAACATTCAGAGAGGAGCTGACACCAATTCTACTCAAACTACTCCAAAACAAACAAAAGAATAGAAAATTTCCTAATGCATTTTACTAAGTAAGCATAATCGTCAAACAAAAACTGGGAAGGACATTACTATAAAAGAAAATTATAGACCAATATCACTCTGTGTTTACACATATTTAAAAATTCTCAGCAGAATCCTATCCACTAGAATTCTACAACATATCAAAATAATAATAATACATCATGACCAAGAGGGATTCATACCAAGGATGCAAGGATGGTTCAATATTAGAAAAATGATTAACATAATCCACCATGTAAATAAAAAATAAATGAACCACATGAACATATCAAATTGATCATTTGACAAAATCCACTACCCATTACGGATAAAAACACTGAAAAATGTAGCAAGTGAAGGGAAATTCCGCAACGTAATTAAAAACATGTATACAAAACCAACAGCCAACATTACTCTCAATGTAGAGAAAGCATTCCCTTTGCAAACAGGAACCAGACAAGGATGCCCTTCTTCATCACTTCTGTTCAATATTGTGTTGGAAGTCTTAGCCAGAGATATAAGGTAAGAAAGGAAAATTGAAGGCTTCCAAATTGGCAAAGAAGTAAAACTGTCTCTATTTGAAGATGATATGATCCTATACATAGAAAATCCCAAAGACACAGGCAAAAAACTACTGAAACTCATTGAAAAATTCAGCAAAGTGGCAGGATACAAGATCAACACACCAAAATGAATTGGATGACTCTATACTAATAAAAAAGGAGCTCTGGTAGTGTAGTGGTTACGACTCGGGCTGCAAACCTCAAGGTCAGCTGTTCCATGGAAGAAAAATGAGGCTTCCTGCTCCCATAAAGATTTACAGTCTCGGAAACCCTGCAGAGGATCTCTATGAGTCAGAACTGACTTCACGGCACATAACCACCACCACCACACTAATAAAATGGAGTCCTGGTGTGGCACTGTGGGCTAATGCGTCAGACTGCAAAGTCATTTGAACTGCAAGGTCAGTGGTTCAAGTTCACCAGCTACTCCTTGGAGACCTTATGCAGGATCATTATGGGTCAGAACCGACTCCACGGCATTTAACAACAACAATACCAATAACAACATACTAATAAAGACAGCTCCGTAAAGGAAATTAGGAAAACAATACCATTTACAATATACACCCAAGGGGTGAAATATTTAGGAATAAATCTAACCTGAGAAACAACCTACCTATAGAAAGAAAACTACAAATCACTACTACAAAAAACCAAGAGATTTATAAAAAATGGAAAAATATACAATACTCATGATGAGAAGACTTGACATTGTGAAAATGTCAATACTACCCAAATCAATCTACAGATATAACATAATCCCAATCCAGATCCCAACAACATTCTCTAAAGAGATGGGAAAAAGTACCAAAAACTTCATGTGGATGGGAAAGAGTCCTAGTTAAGCAAAGCACTTCCTAAAAAGAAAAACAAAATTGGAGGCCTCTCACTCCCTGATTTCAAAATTTATTGTAGGACCACAGTGATCAAAACAGTCTTGTATTTGTACAATAAGACATAGATAGATCAAAGGAAGATAATAGAGAATCCAGAAGTAAATCCATCTACATACAGTCAGCTGATCTTTGATAAATGTCCAAAATATGGGGAAAAGATAGTCTCTTCAACAAATGGTGCTGGCAAAACTGGAAATCGATTTGCAAATGATGAAACAAGACCCATATCTCACACCATATGCAAACTAATGCAACATGGATTAAAGATCTAAATATAAATCCCCAAATTATAAATATCATCTACAAAAATAAAATAGGGATAAAACAAGGTCTCTAATGAATGGCCTACATAGCCTATCAGACATGGGAAAAACACACACCAACAATAGAGGACTAAATAAAAGACTGGGACATACTAAAAATTAGAAACTTGTATGCATCAAAAGATTTCACCAAGAGTAAAAAGGGAGCTCACAGACTGGGAAAAAGGTTTTTGCCACGATATAATATCAGACAAGGGACGGATGTCCAAAATTTATAGTGAACTATAACACTTCTCAAAAAAAAAAGATAAATAAGCCAATTATAAAATGGGCACAGGACATAAACTGACACGAATGAAGAAATGTCTTCTATCAGCCATTGCTGTTGTTATTGTTCAGTGCCATTATATTGGTTCAGACCCATAGTGACCTTGTATAGGGTTTCTGAAGAGCAACAGGTAAGCTTTAACTGCTGTCCTTGCAGTTCAAACCAACTTTGCAGTCCAGTGCATCAACCCACAACACCACACCAGGACTCCAACATATAAAAAAATGTATCCATTAGACAGATGCAAATCAAAACAAAAATGAGATATCATCCCACACCAGTAGTAACAGCAATGTTCAAAAGAGCAGATGACAACAAATGTAGGGAGAGTGTGGAGAGACTGGGACCCTTTTACATTGCTGATGGCACTATAAATGGTTCAACCACTCTGGAAAATGGTATGGTGCTTACTCAGAAATTTGGAAGTACAAACACCTTGTTGTTACTGTTGTTAGGTGCCAACTCATAGCAACCTCACGTACAGCAGAACGAAACACTGCCCAATCCTAGGCCAACCTCACAATTGTTGCCTTGCTTGAGCCCATTGTTGCTACCACTTTGCCAATCCATCTCACTGGGGGTCTTCCTCTTTTTCACTGACCCTCCACCTTACCAATGATGATAGTCTTCTCCAGCGACTGGTCCCTCCTGACATTATGTCCAAAGTACGAGAGACAAAGTTTGGCCATCCTGGCCTCAAAGGAGCACTCTGGCTGCACTTCTTCAAACACAGATCTGTTGGTTATTTTGGAAGCCCATGGCACTTTCAGTATTCTCCTCCAACACCATACATAACTCAAAAGCATCAATTCTTCTTTGGTCTTCCTTATTCACTGTCCAGCCTTCGCCTGCATATGAAATTATCGAAAATACCATGGCTTGGGTCAGGCGCACCTTAGTCTTCAAGCTGACATCTTTGCTCTTCAAAACTTTAAAAAGTTCTTGTGCAGCAGATTTGCCTAATGCAATACGTTGTTTGATTTCTTGACTGCTGCTTCCATGAGTGTTGATAGT
>NW_006409078.1:212359-216668 GCF_000296735.1 Chrysochloris asiatica
TTTTTAAAAAGCACATAAAATGTACTCGAAAACTTGCTGGAAGAAAATGTCACTAGCATCATGAAAGATGAAAAGATAAGCATTCAAGAAGCTGAATGAACCCCAAACAGGACAGACCACAAGAGAAAATTACCAAGACATAATCAAACTCACCAAAATCAAAGAAAAGGAAAGAATCCTGAGAGCAGCTCAGAAAAAGCAAAAATTAACTACAAAGGGGAACAATAATATTAAGCTCTGATTTCTCAGCAGAAACCAGGCAGGCAAGAAATCAATGGGGAGACATAAACAAAATTCTGAAAGAAAAAATTGACAACCAAGAATCATAGACCCAGAAAGTCTGTCCTTCAAGTACAACAATGAAATTAGAACATTTTGACATAAACAAACACTAAAGGAATTTATAAAAACCAGGTCAATTTTACATAAAATACTAAAGGGAGTCTTTTGGTCTGAGAACCAAAACCAGTAAACAACAGCCAAAGATTGGCATACACAACGACACCACACAGAATTCAAGCCAAATATAGAAGTATCCAAAGTAAAATTAAACTACAAGATTGAAAATAGCAAATCAGAGATATTAATCTATAATGAAGACAACTACTAAGCAAAAAGAGGGAAAGGTATAGTTACAAAACTTCCAAATGGCAAGGAAGTCAAATAGGTTTCAAGATAAAATAGACTGTTTTTTAAATGGGGAAGACATTACTATACTACAGGATAACCTGCAAAAAACTGAATATACTTCATGTGAAATCAAGAAAAGGAAAATCTATGAAGATTTTGTAAAGGTGAAAACAGTGAAGAAATTGCCAAGAAAATGAACACATACATACAAATGAACTCAGCAGAGAAAAATATGTAGAGCAAAGAAACCAGTAGTACTGCAAAACAAAAAAAAAAAAAACACAGCAAAATGATGGCTATGAATTAATAGGTACCAATCAGTAAACTGAACGTTAATGGATTAAATATACCAGTCAAGACACAGAGAGTATCCAAGTGGATAAGAAAACAGGATCCTTTAATATGCTGTCTGCAGAGACATCCCTTACACACAAATACAGACATATATTAAAAATTTAAGGATGGAAAAATGTATATCAAACTAAAGACAATCAAAACAAGCAGGAGTGGCAATATTAATTTCTGATAAAATAAACTTTAAGGCAAAATCCAACATAAAAGGCAAAGAAAAACATTATCTCATGACTAAAGGGTTAACTGGGCAAGAGGACATAACCATAATAAATGTCTATGCTACCAATGAAACAGCCTCAAAATATATACGTAAAACTGTAAAAGAACTGAAGAAAAAAAAAAAAAAAAAGAGAGAGAGAGAACTCTACAACAATACTAGGAGATTTTAATATACCCCTTTCAATGAAGGACAGAACAACCAGAAAGAAACTAAACAAAGACACAGAATGAAGTCTAATACAGAAACCAGAGAGTGATTTACAGAAATGAGATGTGAGTGTTGTTGTTTTTTGTTTGTTTGTTTTCCTTTTCATGTCTTTTCTTTTGCTGTGTCTACTCATCTCCATGCTGGTGACCAGAGGAGAAACTTGTATGAGTAGACATTCTCAAGGAAGGTCTGATGTGTAGAAGGATTGGCACTGATCTGCGCTGCAAGGGGGAGGATCTGCGTCATGCAGATTTCTGGGTACAGAGAGGAGACAACAGGAAGAAAATGCTTCAGGAGTTTCTTCCAAAATGGATCTGGCCAGCCCTGGGCAGGTGCTCTCTAGGAGAAACAGCTAAACAGATTTGAGGAAAGGAAATAAAAAAGAAAGAAAAGAAGGCCTGTATTAGATCACATTGGCATAGTGGCAACATTGTGAAATTTCTTAGTTATCTTTGAAGGCAAGAATCCATTAGGTGTCACTAAAGAATTACTCATATTTTCTTATGGTTTTTCTTGTCGTTTTTTTTGTTGTTTTTTTCCTCCTTCTTTTTCCAGTTTTAAATATATTTTTTTCCTGGGTTTTTACGACTTCAACTTTTGTTTTTAGTCTTGATTTTTGGTCCTCTTTCTATCTGTAGGCGTACTTTCTCTTTATGCCTTATCTGACAAGAGACCAGCAACTGTGGCCATACAGGCAAGCTACAATTGCACCCTCTAAAACCCCTCCAATTGGACACGAACCAATATCAGCTGCTATTAGTGTAGTGGTTACGAATCAGGCTGCTAACCGCAAGGTCAGCAGTTTGAAGCTACCAGCTGTTCCACGGGAGAAAGATGAGGCTTTCTGCTCCCATAAAGAGTTATAGCCTCGGAAACCCTGTACAGGGTCGCTATGAGTTGGAACCAACTCCACGGCACATAACAACAGCAACAACAAATACGCTAGAACAGCATCTACAACCAATGCCTGCTGAAAACACTCTGAAGCAAGCTGTAAGAGCAGTGAAGAAAAACCTTCATCTCCTGATGACACCTACTAGGAGGCAATTGGAGTGTTAAAGATTCTACCATCATAGAATCAACTAATTAATACAAAGACAACAACACCACTATGTTTAAAAGAAAAACACCCAGAAAATCTCTTCTCATGAGCAGAAACAAGACAGAGTAGCTCAAACTAACAATCAAGAAGAAGAGCTAAGAATTACATTGGAGGGTGAAGAGGCTTTGGAATTGTCTGAAAATCAGTTAAGGATAAGATATTGAGGTGCATCTAAATGTTACACAGAAAGTTTGATGAAAATAAGGAAGAAGTCAGAAAAACACTACAGTAACAATCTGAAAAAATGCATATACATTGGAGACAATATAAAGCTTGCAAAATGAGATCCAGACAATCAATTCTAAAATACCAGAAATGGACAATGCACTGAAAGAGCAAAGGAATAGAACTGAATAAGTGGAAGTCAGAATCAGCGAGCTTGAAGAAAAACCTTTTGAAACTGTTAAGATACAAGAATAAGCAGGAAAAAAAAAAGAGAAAGAAAGAATAAAGAAAGCCAAAGATTTCATGTGAGACAACATAAAAAGGAATAAACTGAGCTTTTTTGGAATTCCAGAACAGGAAAAGTTATAAAAACCACAGAGGAGATAGGAGAAGAACAGCTGGAAGAAAATTTCCCTAACATCATGAAATACAAGGAGATAAGCATTCAGGAAACTAAAGGAGACCCAGGCAGGATAGACCCCAAAAGGAAATCATCAAGACATATTCATAATCAAACTCTCCAAAATCACAGACAATGAGAGAAATCTGAAAGCAACTAGGGAAAAAAAAGTGTTACCTATAAAGGAAAGCCAATAAGATTAAGCTCTGATTTCCCAGCAGAAACCATGCAGGCAAGAATTCAGTGGGGAGACATATACAAAATTCTGAAAGGAAAACAAAACAAAACTGCCAACTAAGAAACATACACCCAGAAAAACTGTAAACCAAATATGATGGTGAAGTAAGAACATTTCAGGATAAACAGAAATTAAGGGATTTTGTAAAGGCCAAGCCAGTGCTCCAAAACATACTAAAGGGAGTTATCTGGACTGAAAACCAACAATAGCAGACTACAACCAAAGACTGACATATGTGGCAAAACCATCCAGAATTCAGTCCAGAGATGGAAGAGTCCAAAGCAGAACAAAACTACAAGAATGAAATTAGAGTGTATTGGAGGTCAATCTACTATCAGGACAACTACAAAGAGAAAGAAAGGAAAAGTAGTAATGGAGATCCAGGTGGTGAGAAGATCAGGTAGATCTCAGGAGACAGCAGACTGTCATAAAGGGGAAGAATTTAACAAAATATAGGGTAATCTCAAAGAATCTTATACATCTCCAAAACAAATCAAGAAAAGGAAAATCCAAGATGTGGTAACATTAAAACTATGAAGAAATTGACAAAGAAAAGTACACACACAAAAATGAACTCAGCACAGAAAAGTATACAGAAAAAGAAACCATCAGCACCACAAAAAAAAACAAGAAGTATAATGACAGCAATTAATTTATACCTATCAATAATTACACTTGATGTCAATGGATTAAATGCACCAGTCAAGAGACAGTAGCAGAATGGATAAAAACAGGATCCTTCAACATGCTGTCTATAAGAGACACACCTAACGACAAAGACAAAAATAGATTAAAAATTAAAGGATGGAAAATAAAACCAAGCTAATTGCAATAAAAAATGAGCAGGAGTGGCAATATTATTTTCATAAAATAAACTTTAAGTCAAGGCAAACAATCAAGTCCTTCAGGACAAACCCCCCTCTAAGACTGAAACTCAAAGGGAACACATGAGCAGGCATATAAGTTTGCTGGTGACCACACTAGTCTACTGGT
>NW_006409078.1:219813-225814 GCF_000296735.1 Chrysochloris asiatica
TACGTTGTTTGATTTCTTGACTGCTGCTTCCATGAGTGTTGATAGTTGATCCAAGAAGAATGAAGTCCTTGACAACTTCAATCTTTTATCCATTGATAAGAATGTTGTTTATTGGTCCAGTGGCAAGGGTTTTTGTTTTCTTTACAGTGAGATACAATCTATACCAAAGGCTGTGCTCTTTGATCTTCATCAGTAAATATTTTAAATCCTCTTCACTTTCAGCAAGCAAGGTTGTATCGTCTGCATATCACAGGTTGTTAATGAGTTTTCATCCAATACTGATGCCACATTTTTCTTCATATAACCCAGCTTCTCAGATGATTGCTCAGCATGCAGTTTGAATAAGTATGGTTAAAAAATACAACCCTGTCATACACTTTTCTTAATTTTAAACTGTTCAGTGTTCTCATGTTCTGTTCAAACAAGTGCCTCTTTGTTCGTGTACAGATTCCTTATGAGCACAATTAATGTTCTGGAATACCCATACTTAGCAATGTTGTCCATAGCTTATCATGATCCAAACAATCAAAAACTTTTGCTTAGTCAATAAAGCACAGGTAAACATCTTTCTGATATTCTTATGATCCAGCAATTCCTCTACTTGGTGTGTATGGACAAGAAATATGAGTCAGAATGTGAGTAGATATCTGCACACCATTGTTTTTCACAGCATTATTCACAAAAGGAAAAAGATGGAGACAGCCTAAGTGACCATCAATTGAAAAATGGTTAAACAAACTTTGTTACATACACACAATGGAATGCTATGCTACCTTGAAGACCAATAATGAAGTTGTAAAACACGTCATATCATGGATGAACCTTGAGGACATAACGCTGAGTGAAATTAGTCTGGCACAAAAGGACAAATATTGCATAAAACCAGTATTGTAAAAATTTAAGAAAAGATTTCTATACTAAAAGAATTATTCTTTGATCATTGCCAGGGTTGGGAGGGAGAGGACAGCAACTCATAGTTTAACTAACAGGGGCTCAATAGTTTGGGTGATGGGGAGGCCAATAAGAAGGAGGGGGAGGACAATGCCCAAGAAGGGGCCCATAGATGAACAGGGATGATGGAGAAGACTTAGGGAGGTATGCTTGGGCTAAATGAGATACAGGTAAATTTTGATGTATGCATAGCCTTGGATCAACATGGCTCTGTGATATAGGGATCAAGACGCAGTCTGAAAGTGTAAAGGAGGGGAAATAATGTTAAGATGCTTACTAGTTAGAAAGAGACTGGAGAAACTTGAGACTGTGGCCCTCCATGAGCCTTCAGGTTTGGAAAGTAACACAAACTAGTGGTCTAAGACTCAGCCAAGCTTTAGATAGGTATATGGGGTGCAGTAGTTACAAAAACACTGGTGAAGTATGCTTATCATTCAAAATCAAAAGGGCAGCATTTACCTGAGGACAAAGTTGAGAAGGGCTAGGAAGGTGGGTGGAATGGAAACAGAAAACACATGTAGGAAGGAAATGAGATAGCTGTTGTTGCTTGGAAGGGATTGTAATCATTGAGACTAAACAAAGTGTATGACTTCTTGAGTCTAAAACTGATTTTCTTGTCTGAAAAACTTCACTCAATTCACAATAAAAAGTTTTAAAAAAAGAGAAATATAAGTATAAGAATGTGTACTAATGCTTGCCTATTCTGATATTTTCAGTGATTATTATGAAGGTTGGAATTTAGCTTTTTGATTTTAATATAGTATTATAAATCAACTTACTAAGCTATATGCTCTGAATAAGAGGATGAATAATCACACAAAAATAATTTATGTCTAGAATTTTTCACTTTTTTAAAACAAAATTTATTCATTAATTTTTTCATAATGTACTGAGCTTTGGTACCAACTTGTAATCTTAGATTTCCATTCTTTTTATGGCTCAATAGGTAAACCTACTGAAGGAAAACTTATGAGGTTTGATTTAATAAATGCAGTAAGTATCATGCAGGAGGTGACAAAAAGTACACTTTATTCATAAGAAAGGAAATTAAAATTTCAAATTCTGATTGATTCTGGAATCCACATGTTGTGTTAAGTTGATAAGATACTTTACCTGAAGAAAAGCTGAAATTAATAAAATGCAAATATAAGCATGTTAATTGAAAAAAGTCAGAAAGAATTAGAAAATCAATTCACGTTCTAAGAGCACAGATACAGAAGATGCTGCAAGGGGATTTATGTAAATGTAATGAATTAAAGCAGTTATCTTGCAAACTTAATAAACAGCAGTAGGTACTTTAGAGAATGGAAATAATTGGTTCCTCAGCCCCTATGTGTACCCAAATCATTGTTACAATTATATTTGTTTATTAATTCAAAATGATTTTTTATTTCAGTGCAACATAGATTTACAAACCTGCAATCTCATCAGTTTTCCTAATTTTGTTTTTGTTTAATGTAGGAGATAGATGATCATCTTTCATAATGTTGTCAACATTTTGATCTCTTTATATATCAGAACTCAACATTCCTAGGAGTTACCTTACTATAGGCAAGTTCCTTTTAGAAATGGCCATTTCTTTGTTGTTCTTGCTGAGTGCCGTCCAGTTGGTTCGAACGCATAGTGACCCTATATAGCATTTCCAAGGAGCAACTGGTGGGTTTGAACTGCCTACCTTGGGGTTTGCAGTCCAGTGCTGATCCTACAGTGCCACACCAGAAGTCCACTCGTCTTTGTAACCCCTCTCTAATACAATATCTAAATTGCAGTCTAAGATTTTGGTGTTTTTAAAAAGGGAAAATATGACCTTAATAACACTGTTTCAATGCCTCAGCAATATCTAGCATAAAGTTCCTATAAGGAATTGTACAATCAACTCTCACTAGTAAATCCAAATTCATCTTGCACTAATATTTCAGTTTAACTGAACTGTTTTTATCCCCTTTCTATGCTATTTTAAAATTCCTTTATTTTTTGTTATTGAGAATATGCACAGCAAAATATATAATTAAATAATTTGTACATGTATGTTTCAGTGACATTGACTACATATTCAGATTGTGTAACTATTTTCACCCTCTTTTTCTGAATTATTACTCCTTGACTTTGTTACTTAATGTTCCTGTAACAGGAATACCACAAGTGGATGGCTTTAACAAACAGAATTTTATTTTCTCACTGTTTAGGAGACTAAAGTCTGAATGCAGGGTACTAACTCTAAAGCTTTCATTCTCTATGGACTCTGGAAGTAGGTCCTTGTTTTTCTTTATCTTCTGCTCCTGAGAAATTTTCATGTGGCTTGGCATCTTGTTCCCCCATCTCAGTTGCTCTTTCTTGTTTGTTTAATAGCCTTTAAATCTCAAAAGAGATTGTCTTAAATATATATCCAAAAATGAATCCTGTTTCTTTAACATAACAAACATAATCCATTTCCAAATAGGATTATAACTGCAGATAGTGCTGTTGTTATATATCTTCTAATCCTTTCTAACTCATAGTGACCCTATGAACAACAGAGTAAAAACCTTTCTGGTCCTGAGCCATCAGCACAGTTGCTGCTACATTTCAGCCCAATGCTGTTGCCATTGTGTCAGTCTGCCTCTTTTTTTTTGGGGGGGGGAGGGGGAGGTGTCTTTTTTTTGTTTGTTTTGGCTCCACTTAACCAAGCATGATGTCCTGAAAACATGTTTGAAATATGAGAGATGTAGTTACACCTTCCTGACTTTTAAGGAGCATTCTGATTGTACTTTTGCCAGCACAGATGTGTTTGTTCTTCTGGCATTCCATGGTACTTTTAATATTCTTCTTCAACTCCATAATTCAAATCTATTGATTTTTCTATGGTTGTCTGTATTTATTGTCCAACTTTTACATGCACGTGAGGCAATTGAAAATACCACGTCATGAGCCAGGTGCACCTTAGTCCTCAAACTAATGTTTATGTTCTTTAAAGCTTAAAAGAAGGATTTATACAAAGAAAACTACCAAACACTACTACAAGAAACCAAAAGAGACCTAAAAAAATGGAAGAATGCATCATGCTCTTGGATAGGAACACCGAATATGGTGAAAATGTCAATACTGCCCAAAGCAATTTACACATATAATGCAATCCCAATCCAGATTCCAATGACATTCTTCAAAGAGATGGGGGAAAAAAAGCAAACTTTATATGGAAAGGAAAGAGACCCAGGACAAGCAAAGCACTGCCTAAGAAGAAGAATAAGGTTGGTAAACTCTCACTCCCTGACTTCAAACTGTGGTCAGAACTTCTTGGTATTGGTACAATGAAAGATACATAGATCAATGGAACAGAATCAAGAATCCAGAAATTAGCCCATCTACATACAGTCAACTGATTTTTGACAAAATACCTATATATTATATGGGGAGGTGATAGTCTCTTCAATAGACGGTGCTGGCAAAACTGAAAAGTAATATACAAAAGATTGAAACAAGACCTTCACCTCATACCTTATAGAAAAACCAATTCAACATGGATTAAAGACTTAAATGTAAATCCCAGAAATATAAAGGCCATCAATGAAAAAATGGGGACAAATGTGAGGGCACTAATTCAGGGAATACACAGACTACCAAACATTTTGAAGACTACACAAACAAAAGTAGACAAAATAGTTGAGTGGGACATACTAAAAATTAAAAACTTATGTGCATCAAAAGACTTCACCAAAAGAGTAAAAAATGAACCCAGAGAATGAGAAAAAATCTTTTGCAATGACACATCAGACAAGGGATTTATTTCTAATATATATAGGAAACTAAGACACCTCTACAATAAAAAGACAAATAACCCTATTAAAAAATTGGTGCCAGATATGAACAGACACTTTACCAAGGAGGAGATCCGGGCAGCCAAAAAACATATGAAGAAATGTTCACAATCACTAGCCATTAGAGAGATGCAAATCAAAACAATGAGATATCATCTCATGCCAGCAATAACAGCAAAGATAAAAAAAGCAGAGGACAATAAATGCTGATGGGGATGTGGAGAGACTGGGATGCTCTTGCATTGCTGGTGGGACAGCAAAATGGTCCAACCTCTCTGGAAAGCAATATGGTGCTTCCTCAGAAGGTTGAAAATAGAAATACCTTATGATCCAGAAATTCCTTTACTTGGTATTTATCCGCAAGAAATACAAGCCACAACACGAGAAGATATATGTACACCAAAGTTCACAGCAGTGCTATTTACAATAGCAAAAGGATGGAGACAGCCAAAGTGCCCATCAGTTGAAGAATGGATAAGCAAACTGTGGTACATACACATAATGGAATAACAAGGAAGCTGCAAGCCACCACATAATATGGATGAACCTTGTGGACATTATGTTGAGTGAAATTAGTTAGTCACAAAAGGAGAAATACTGCATAGGACCACTACTCTAAAAGAACTAAGAAAAAGAACCCATACTAAACTGGGGTGGGGGAATTCTTTGCTGGTTACTGGGATGTGGGGAGCGAGGTGAGGGGAGGGAGGGGAAGGTGGAGTAGAGGGTAGAGAATCAACACAGGATAGTTTGGGTGCTAGGGAGGTAGGCAATATACAAGAAGGGGTTGGTGAATGGAAGAACAAAGCAGATGGGAGAACAATTAGGTAGGTTTGCATGGGCTAAGTGGAACAGAAGTAAATAATGATGTATGCACAAACTTGGAACAACAGGGCTCTGGGATACAGGGATTGAGACATGATTGGAATAGGGAAAAGGGAGGAAATGATGTTAAGATGCTTGGCTGTCTTTTGAATCTTGGTTTCCCTTGCATACCATTACAAAATAGACACCTAAGAGGGAGGAATATCCAGAAATATCACCATGGAAAGCTTGTAAGTCCGTCTTCTGCCTAAAACTGATCGGAATACCTAAAATGGGGCTACAATGTGCCCAGTGAAGGAGGCTTCCTATGGAACCTCTGCATTACATAAGACCATAGGTGGAATCCTGAACAGCATCCAGAATCTTCAGAGGTGGGAAATTTCCATAGAAAAGGACAAACAGACCATCCTGGAGCAGCTAGAACAGAAGAT
>NW_006409078.1:225914-226653 GCF_000296735.1 Chrysochloris asiatica
GAGAAGGAAAGAGTCTTCACATCAAGTATCAATGCTATCCCCTATGTATACAGGGTAGATAGGGATGGACAACTTTGACATTGGCTACCTAAAATCTGAGGATGATAAAGGCACAAAGTGACTGGCTTACAAGGTTTCAAAAGTGAGTTTAGTTTAAGAGTGTGTGGAGGAAGATAGAGTCTCCACTGAATACTTTTCGACTTGTCGAGATGGGTCTGGTAAAAAGAGATGGGGATAAGATTCTTATGATTTACTAGTGAGTAATTGTTATCATGAGGAACTAATATGCAGCCACTGGTTTCCCTACATCCGAGCCACCTCAAGTCATTATTACCAACTCTATCATGGAGGGCGGCGGTTAAACGATTTGCGAGAACTGCGCAGACCAGTTGGAGGTGTTAAATGAAACCCAGACCATGGAGCGGCGGGGTGAGAGGTGTCTGGAGACCAGTTCGATGGGGAGACGCTGCCTAGCGGGAAGAGACTGCAGCGGCCGTCCAGGCCTTCCCAGCCTAGCCTTTGGATCTTGACTTTGAGGTGGAGTCCAACACAAGCACAGCCCAAAGGATCTCACTACAACCCAGTCACCCCTGCTGCACTTCCGCCTCTTGATTGACATCCGAGGATGGAAATCCCGCCTTTGAGCCAAACTTAAGGGGCCTAGTACAAGGAGATTCCTATTTAACAGCAACCACGCAACCACCACTCGTCTGTCTGTCGTGCTGTGGTGGTTTGAATT
>NW_006409078.1:254180-269717 GCF_000296735.1 Chrysochloris asiatica
AACAAGTGGCCGTGGTGGCACTGTAGGATAAACACTGGACTGTTATTTGCAAGGTTGGAAGTTCAATACCACCAGCTGCTTGTTCATAGATAAATGAGGCTTTTTGCTCCTGAAAAGATTTACAATGTTGGAAACCTTAGGAAGGGTCACTATGAGTTAGAAATGACTTGACTGCAGTGGGTAAAAGAGGTCTGCAACGTGTCTCTTAGGATTTTTAGAATGTCTCTTGTTTCAGTCATTAATTTCCTATTTTATATTTGTGTTTCTTCCTTTTTTAAGATCATGTTAGCTGGTGGTGTATGCATTTGTGCATTTAATTTTTTCCCTGAAAAATATCAAAATATTAATTGGATTCAGTTTTTTTTCCTATTCTCATTAAGTTTTGCTTTTGTCTTTATTATTTTGGTCTTAAGTTAATTTCATCTAGTTTTTAAGGTTTGTCTTTGTTTTCTGAGCTGAGAATTATTTTACTCAACTTTATTATTTTATTTTTATTGAAGAAAGTGTTGACTGTGATTCATTTTCCTTTGATCACTGCTTTAAATGCATCTCATAGATTTTGACATGTATTTTCATTGTCATTTTTTAATTCTATAATTTCAGTTATAGTTCAATTTTCCCCTTTGAGCATTATTTAAAAAGGATTTTTTTGCCCTTTTAATTCCCAAATTTATTATTTTTTTATTCATGTTGCTAGCAATGTTTACTTTTATTTCATTATGAACAAAGGCTGTATTTTATATTTACATTTTATACAAGTTATTGATGTGAGTTAGTAAGTAATCAATATTTATGAATATGCTCTGGACACTTGAGATTAATATATATTGTCTATTATCAGAGAGTATGATTGATAGAGCGCTGCAGAGTGCTGTAGGATAACCACAAGGTCAGCAGTTCAGTCATTTCTCAGGAGAAAGATGAGGCTGTCTGTTCCCATAAAGATTTACAGCCTTGGAAATCTTAGATAGGGTCAGTCTGAGTCAGAACCGACTCAGTGACACCTAATAACAGCAACATATTTGATGTTGTTGTTAAGTGCCGTCAAGATGATTCTGACCCATAATGACCCTGTAGAGGGTTTCTAAGGAGCAACTGGTGAACTTGAACTACCGATCTTAAGAGTTCAAACAACTTTGCAGTCTGACCCATTTGCCCACATAGGAGATTCATTCTATTATATGAGGTGGTTTCAAAATGTTCATGAAGAAATGGAATTCAGAGATAATGGAATTTTTTCCTGAGTATTTTGAAGTCCCCTGGTGTATGTTATTTAGATCAATCTCCTTTTTTTGTTGTTGTTGTTGTCCAATTGATCTGCCTTAAGCGAGAGTGGTGTGTTATTAAAGTCTTTTATTACTAGGATGTTTTTATCCAGTTTTTCTACATTTCTAGTTTTTGTTTCATAAAAATGGTTGTTGTGTTATTTGAAACATAAATAACAATACAGTTTATATCTTCTTAGTAACTTGTGGCTTTTAGCCTTTAAAAATCTCATTCTTTGTCATATTTACTTCTTTTGGTCTTGAATTCTACTTTAATATCAGGGCTATAATCCCCTTGTCTGCTATTCCCTGCTGTCTCTTTATTCCCATCTAACTTACATATTTTTTGCATTCCTTTATTTTTTGCCTTTCTGTACTATGTCTAGCTGTAACTTTGAACTTAATCCTTTTGAGTGTTCTTTACTTAGCCTCACTTAACCTTTTACTTTCTAGTTTATCAGCTTTTGTTTTATTTCTCTCAGCATTTTTTAGCAGTTTTATTGTGTATATAATGAGTTTTTCTATTTCCCCCTTTTTTTCTTTCTTCTCCTCCTATTCATTGATGGGGCATTTCGATTTCATCACAATACATAACATGTGCCTGACCCAAGCCATGGTATTTTCAACAACCTCATATGGATGCAAAAGCTGGACAGTGAATAAGGAAGACCATAAAAGAATTGATACATTTGAGTTATGGTTTTGGAGGAGAATATTTGAAAGTGCCATGGGCTGCCAAAAGAACCAATAGATCCATTTTGGAAGAAGTGTAGCCATCACATTGTTGTTGTTGTTAAGTGCTGTTGAGTCGATTCCAACCCATAGCGACCCTGTATAGGGTTTCCAAGGAGCAACTGGTGAGCTTGAACCTTGCAGTTCAAACGGCTCTGCAGTCTGGCACATTAACCCACAGTGTCACACCAGGACATTACATTAGGGACGAGTTAATTAAATGTCTGACTAAATATAGCAGACTGATTTTTAAGTTGATAGTTTTGTATGGTCTGCAAATGATGTTATAAATTTTGGCAGAAAAAAAGTTCCCCATCCCTGCATGCATAGTGTTTCTGAGCAGATAATGGATTTGAACTGCCAACCTTGTGGTTCATAATCCAGTGCTGATTGTATAGCGCCACATCAAGAGTCCCTCCTAAAAATACCCTCTAACAAAAGTCATTGAAAATTATCTGTGGATATATCTATAATCCTAACTACACCGCTAATGAGAATGTTGTTGTTAAGTGCTGTGGAGTCAGTTCTGACTCATAGCGACTCTCTATAGAGTGTTGAAGGCTGTAACCTTTGTGGGGAACAGAAAGCTTCATCTTTCTCCCAGAGTGCCTGGTGGGCTTGAATTGCTGACCTTGTGGTTGGCAGTGCAGTGCTTATCATGTGGTGTCACCACTTTTTTTGAGGAGAAGGGGCAGAAATATCCAAATAACTGGAGAATTTAAATTTTATGGAATTTTTACTCCCCTCTGCCTTTTTAAAGACCTCCTTAAGTATACAGACAGAGCTATGTGGTAACTTACTATTATTTAAGTTCACCTCTTCTCACTTGTTTGGTCACTTACTAGTTAACAGTCTACTTGGGATTGTACCCAAATGGAAATTCAGTTGCTTTGTGTAGTGAGATAGTGCATTAACATGTTGAATCTGAACTTCCTGGGAAATGATCCTTCTCTCTGTCAGTCAGAGGCATGCATGTAACTTGGTGAATTAGACTACTGTGGCAGGAATGCAAATAGAAAGAGACAAGGTTCCATTTTTTACTTCCAAATCCGCTTTCTGAGCCCACATCAGAAGCAATAATCAGCACCAAGAGACTGACGAGAACTGTCAGATTCTCATGACAAGGAGCGGCATGGGAGCCATGCCAGTTGTGTGCAGGCCATCCATGCCATTTGAGCAAGCTCATTGTATGCCCATTATTAGGAAGGCTCATTAGCAGCTCTTGTCAATGCCAGGTGAGTTTTCTGTCAACAACTGCCTGAACTTGTCAAGGCAATGTTCATCTCTGTACAGAGACTTTGCTAAAACCCATTTGAATGGCCTCATTTAGAAGCCTCCTTGTGCTTTTTAGTAACCTAGGATCCTTGTAGGTTAATTGCTTAAAATAGAACACAGGGAGTCTTGAAATCTAAAGTGTTAATGTTGTTGTTGCTGTTGTTACAAAGTGCCATTGAGTTGGTTCCAACCCATAATGACCCTGTATAGGGTTCTCAGGGAGCAGTTGGTGTGCTGGAACCACTGACCTTGTGGTTCAAACTGACTTTGCAATCCAGCGCAGTAACTCACAGTGCCAAACCACTGGTAAAACCCTTATCTTTTACATTTGCCAAACCAGTGGTAAAACCTTTATCTTTTACATTAAAGGACTTTTTAATACTTTCAAAAGAAGGTAGACATAAATGATTTGTGGAAGCTTGATTTAAGGATTTTGAGACAGGAAAATGACCTAAATGTAATAAAAAATGAATTTATAGGAGGGAGGAAGGAAGGTTTGACACAGAAAAAGACTTTGTGACCACTGGAGCAAGGTGTGACTGTGCTGGCTGTGAAGATGGATGCAAATGTCCTGAGAGAAAGATTAGGATTGCAGTACTCAAGTTGGAGAAGGCAAAGGAAGTTTTTTCACTAAAAGGGAGCATGGTCCTGCGGACACACTGATTTCTGCCCAGTAAAACTGATTTTGAACTTCTTATCTCCAGTATTGTAAGAAAACAATTGTGGAGTTTTTTTTTATGCCACCAATATTTACCCTATCACTGAGGTTTATATTGGCAATCTTGCAAATCCAGCTCCTGTAGTTTCCAGCTCCGTTTTCCTGTTTGAATTTTCTCTATGGCAACTTTTAACACAGTAAATATTTGTTTCCCTCTTTCTTCAGTGAATATATGTTGTGTAAGGGTAAATTGTTTTGTTCACTGCTTTAAACTTAGCACCTGAATACTTTCTATGAAAGAGCAGTTGCTCAATCAGAAAGTTAAATTATCTAGATAAATATCCCTTTGCACAGGAGTGAACAAATGAATAGGAACATGACATAGGACTTTAAGGAGGATCTAATGGACACTGAGAAAGAACTTGAGAGTGTGGATATCTTGAATATCTTGACATGAGAAGGGGGGCTTGAATACAGGATGATGTGACTAAGCCAAGGAGTTAATGGATCAAGATAATGGTAGAGGAGTGAGTCAGGGGTGGCACTCAAAACGAACTACCACCAGCTTCTGTAGAGTCTGATCCAACTCATGGTCACCCTATGTATGTCAGAGTAGAGCTGTGCTCCACAGGATTTTAATGGCTGATTTTTCAGAAGTAGATCTTCAGACCTTCTTCTAAGGCACCTCCATGTGTACTCAAACCTCCAACCTTTTGGTAACAGCTACATGTGTTAACAATTTGCACTATTTAGGGTTTCTGCTTAAAGCTAAAGGTTTTCACTTTTCCTTCTCTACCCATTCTGGAGGGATAGGCTGGAGTAGAGCTAGCCCAAAGCAGGGAGGATTAGGATACATTCTTTGGGTATAAAACTATTAGAAGTAAAATCTTGATATTTCTACTTTTTAAATTTTTTTGTGTGACATCATAACTGCATAATTTTCATAGTGGGAAATCTAAGTATACAAATTCTTATTTTGAAATAACAGAGGGAGGTTAAAAATGGAAGGGTTGGCACAGAATTCCTTCAGTGAGAGAAAAGTCATGTTTGATCATAAATATGAGGATGATGTCCTTTGGGCACAAACAGATGGCTTGTGATAAAACAAAGGGATTACTAAACTGTTCTACAGGAAAAAAAATAACCTGAAATTCTGAGTATGAGCTATGAGTAAGATTATTTTAAGGATAAAGGAAGGCAGGAAAATGTGCAAGACCAAAATCCTAGTAGAAAAAACATTACCATCACAGATTTTAAGGTGACTGATGTCTAATAATTGTTGTTAAATTGTTTGTCCTGCTGCATGTTGTTGTTGTTGAGTCAGAACCAACTCATAGCGACCCCATGCACAGCAGAACGAAACAATGTCCGATCCTGGGCCAACCTCACTACCGCTGCCACACTTGAGTCCATCAATGATGCCACCTGGCTGATTCATCTCATTGGGGGTCTTCCTCTTTTTCTCTGACCCTCCACCCTACCCAGCATGACATCCTTCTCCAACGATTGTTTCCTCCGGACAATATGTCCAAAGTAGGAGAGACGAAGCTTAGCCATCCTGGCCTCCAAGGAGCACTCTGGCTGCACTTCTTCCAAAACAGATCTATTGGTTCTTTTGGTAGTCCATGGCACTTTCAGTGTTCTCCTCCAACACCACAACTCAAAAGCATCAATTCTTCTATGATCTTCCTTATTCACTGTCCAGCTTTCGCATCCATATGAGGCTATTGAAAACACAATGGCCTGGGTCAGGCGGACCTTAGTCCTCAAGCTGACATCTCTGCTCTTCAAGTCCTGCTGCATAGCTATGTAAATATCCCTTTACTCCTATGTTTTCAAATTCTTTGTTAAAGCCTATAACTTTGTGCAGGCAGAGTTCGTTAAAGTAAATGCATCTGGATGCTGCTCCCTGGAGCAACAAGGTATAGGACAAGGGAACACACATATAGGAACTTGAAATAGAGATGAAAATTTAAGTAGAGATGACATGGAAAAATGCAAGCTTGTCCACCACAATCCTACCCAAATAATCTTAATGGATTTGGAGAATTAAAGCCCATTCCATGCAGATATTAAAGATATGGTCACTAGTCAGCTGGAGAAATGGAAATATCAATATCCAGGCATCAGATATTTAGATTACAAGTCTAATAAGAAGCATTCCTATTGTATTTTCTGGCTTCCAAAAAGAAAAAAAAAAGCTTATATGAGTTATGTGAGTTTTGCAGAAGAATATTAAAAGTACCATGGATTGCCACAAAAACAAACAAATCTGTGTTGAAAGAAGTACAGCCAGAACGCTTCTTAGAAGCCAGGATGGTGAGGTTTTATCTCTCTTACTTCAGGCATATTTTGAGGAGGGACACTGGAGATAGACATTATGCTTAGTAAAGTGAAGGGTTCGTGAAGAAGAGGAAGACCTCCAATGAGATGAATTGGCACAGTAGCATCAGTAGTAGGTTCAAGCATCACAGAAATTATGAGAATGGCACAGGGTCAGGCAGTGTTTCATTCTGTTGTGCATAGTGTAGCTGTGAGTTGGAACTGACTCAACAGCACCTATCAACAACAATGTATAAGAAGTGACATGTGTGGTTAAAGTTAAACTGATTATAAACATCTTGTATCAGACATTTTGTTTTGTATTTGCCCTTCAAAACTATGCTCTTAGAAAGGAAGCTCTGGCATACTTGTCCTAGGTTGTTTTCTTTTTCTTTTGGTAGCTCTGTGTATATCCTGTTGCTTTTGTATTCACACTCAGTGGTGTTTTCTCTGGAACCTATATCAGACTTTTCCTTTCAAAACAAAACTGACATGCAAGAGATCTGGAGGTCCACGTTAGAGGCACACTTGGAGATGAGTTTGAAAATCAAATAGTAAGTGCAAACCATACTATTAATCAAAATTGACTCAAAGGAATTTTGCCTGGCAGCACTACAGATAATGGTAATAAAATTAAATAAACCTGTGGGTAGTTACAAAGGAAAAGATGTTTCTTTACTTGTAAGAGGACAGATAAATGGTGAAACACATTAGGGTTTGAAAGTCCCTTTTGGAGCAGGGCTGTCAGGGTGGCCATTTACATACCTCAGTTGGTTTGCCAGTTTTCTGAGTATCCTAATAGCTCCTGTGCTGTGGATACCAAAGACAAAACAGCCTAAGAGTTGGAAACTCTTCATTGTTTCAAATCAGAAGCTAAACATCTTTAAAGGCAGTGACAGTTGGAAATCAGTACTAAGTATTATTCCTGAGATTTACATTTTTCCTTTTTAAGCCTTTCATTCAGTCAACAGATTATTACTGGATTCTTTATAGGTACACTATATCTGCATGATTTAAATACGTATCATGGTAAGTCAGAAAGTATTGTCACTAGGGTTTCAGTTCATAAATACATGGGTTTATTCTGAACAAAACATGTTTCTACATGTCTGTGTGATTGGTGAATAGTTGCAGACAAGTTTGATCAGTGATACACTTGTTTTAGTCTCACTAGGGTGTCTTCAAATAAAAGGTTCAAAACAGCAGTTTCCAAGGTGATTTTCTGGGCCAGATAAATTCAAGGTTAGCTCAGAAGGTTATGGCAACTTTTGGGGGGAGAATTCCTAAGAATAGCCTTGGAGTCTTGGTGTAGCACAGTACCATAACCACTAGACCGACAGCAGGATTGGTGGTTCAAACCCACCATATATTTCTCGGACAACTTATACTGGATTGCTATAAGTTGGAACAAATTTGATCACACTTAACAACAACAAGGGATAATCAGGATAGATTTTCTTTAAGGACAAAGAATGATTGTGGGGGCTTTTTCTAAAGATGGTTTAAGAAAATTGAAAACTGCATTGGTAATACAAAGGCCAGGAAAGTTGCAACAAAGATTTTTGTCTGTCATAATAATGCACCTGCTCATTCTCCTATACTGCAAGAGCCATCCTATAAGAATGTACTCGAGAAAACTTAATCCATCCACATTACAGTTTTGACTTCCTTTTTGTTCCCAAACTCAAAGAACATTTTGAAGACACATAATTTGAGTCCCTTGAGGATGCCAAAACTGTCATTTCAAAGTGGTATATGAGTCAAACAGCATAGAATTCTTCAGGGAATTAAGTGCCATCAAGTCAGTTCCAACTCATAGAGACTCCGTATAAGGTTTCTGAGGAGAAACTGTTGAGTTTGAACTGCTGACCTTTTGGTTCAAGCTGAGTTTGTGGTCCATTGCTGATTCTACAGTGCTAAATCATTTGTTGTTGATGTTAGGTGCCATCGAGTTGGTACCAACTCATAGCAACCTTATGCACAGCAGAACGAAACACTGCCCAATCCTGGGCCAACTTCACTACTGTGCCATACTTGAGTCAATCGAGGCAGCCACTTGGCCAATCCATGTCATTGAGAGTCTTCCTCTTTTTCTCTGACCATCCAGCTTACCAAACATGATATCCTTCTCCAGTGATTGGTCCCTTCTGACAATATGTCCAAAGTACGAGAGATGAAGTTTGGACATCTTGGCTTCCAAGGACCACTCTGGCTGCACTTCTTCCAACACGGATCTGTTGGTTCTTTTGGCAGCCCATGGCACTTTCAATATTCTCCTCCAACACCATAACTCAAAAGTATCAATTCTTAGAGACATGGAAATACCACCTTAAGAAATGTGTATACTTAGTTGGAGATATGTCTCAAACAACACCTTTACATTTTAATATTTTTATTTCACAAAGATTTCTATGATTTTATAGCAATATTGTTTGACTTACCTAGTGTTCTCACATAAAGAAATTTATATTGAAATATTGGAATTGTGTTGCCTGTACAAATTAATGTCACTTCCGTCCTCATATTGTTCTTTAGGGATTGCAACAGAGAAGGCACTGTCAGTCAATGGCTATATTTCCTGCCATCTTTTATTCATTGCTCAGCCCACTGTAATCTGATATTCACCAATATGAACCTATAGAAAATTGTCTTTGCAATCTTCACCAATGACCTTATAATGCTCAATAATAATAATAAGAATAAATTTCAGTCTCTATGCAACTTGATGGTCAGTACTTACAAGAGTGAACAACACCTCGATCAAGAAACTAATTTCTCTGTCAACTTTCAAAATGAGCCTCACCTGGCACTTCTCCTGCCACCCTGACTTCCCTCGTCCTGACCTCTTTGTGGCCTTTTATCCTCTGCATTACTTCAATGACCATGTCTCCCAAATTTTATCCTGGCATCATTTTTATTTGCTTCCTTTTTCCTTCTTCTACCACCTTATTTTCTTGAAAACTTCATATAGAAACATAGCTTCTACCATTAGATTTGTGTTATGAACTCTTAGATTGTTGTCTTTAGTTCCAATATATTTGTGTTTTTCATTTCTAAATGCTCACTGAGCAAATATTCCTGGATCTTTCTTGCATCACCAAATCATGTTTCTGAAATAAAATTTATTAAATATCTTCTATGTATACCCATCATGTCTCCAAATCAGCCCTCATCCTGTTCCTTGTCTCAGAATGATTCAGTGACTCAAGTCAAAAATCTAGAGGTCACCCTTCTCTCTGTTTTCTACCTCACACTTACCAGCTTCATAATATTATCTGAACTCACTATAGTCTCCATCTACAAAAGTTAATTATTATTGTTGTTGTTAGGTGATGGTAACAGAACAAAACACCGCCTGGTCCTGTGCCATCCTCACAACTGTTGTTACCTATGAGCCCATTGCTGTTGCCTCTGTGCCAGTCCATTTTGTTGGACAACTTACTCTTTTTAACTGATTCTCCACTTTACCAGACATGATGTTCTTCTCCGAGGACTGGTCCCTCCTGATAACATGTTTGAAGTATGAGAGAAGAAGTGTCACCATCCTAGTTTCTAAGGAGCATTCTGGCTGTTGTTGTTGTTAGGTGCGATCAAGTTGGTACTGACCCATAGTGACCTTATGCACAGCAGAACGTACTTCATCTAATATAGATTTGTTTGTTTTTCTGACAGTCCATGGTACTTTTAATATTCTTCTCTAACTACATAACTCAAATATATAAATGTTTCTACAGTCTTCATTATTCATTGTCCAAGTTTCACATGCATATGATCCTACTGACTGTACCATGGTTAGTTCTCAAACTAATATCTTTGCTCTTGAATACTTTAAGGAGATTTTATCTAGCATATTTGCGTAATGCAATACATTGTTTGATTTCTTGGCTGCTGTTTCTATGAGTGTTTACTGTGGATCCAAGCAAAGTGAAATATTTGACAACTTCAATCTTTCCCCCATTTATCATGATGTCATTTATTACTCTAGTTGTGAGGATTTTTTGTTTACTTTACATTGAGGTACAACCTGTACTGCAGGTTGTGGTCTTTGATCTTCATCAGTTAAGTATTTTAAGTCTTCTTTGCTTTCAGCAAGCAAGGCTGAATCATCAGTATATCGAGGTTGTTAATGAGTCTTCCTCCAATCCTGATGTCATGTTCTTTGAGAACTAGTCTGCAGCTATCCATTGATCACAGAGACATGTTTTGTTGGAGTAAAACTGTATATGCATGAATTAGAACCCTTGTAGGATATTTTTTTACTTACTTTTTAATTTTAATTTGATTTTAAATTAAACCATAGGTTTGATTTTTGAGAGATAAGAATAAGATACATTCACTGTATGAGTCTTAGAAAGTTGCTTTAAACTTTTTTTTCTCCTTAGTTCTGTTGGATAAAGATAATCACTGCATTTATTTGTAAATCATTTGTGAAGATCGAGGTGTTAAGGGTGTAAGCAAATTTCACCTAAGATAGAGGTGATATCAGAAGAGGAAGTGAGGAGAAAGAAATGTACATTGGTTGAACCAAAATGTCTATTTGGATTGAGGCTTATGGCCTAATTACATTTTGCTCATGCTTTCATTTTTGGTTTGTTTGTTTTATATTTTTAAAAATAGTAAAAGTTTTTATGGTATCATTAAAATTCTAAACTTATAATTAGCTAGCCAAACAAAAACTTTCTTTCTGTGGAATCTGAGGAATTGAATGATAAATTTCAGATCTGTGAAAATACTGTACTTAGTCATAAAATTCTTGTATGAATGCATATGTGTAAATTTTGGCGGGATAATATCCAGCTCTTACATCAGAATCAATCCTTTAAAAATTTTTATGTAATATATGGTATCATTGTACTGTTGTTGTTAAGTGTTATTGAGTTGAGTCAGACTCATAGCGACTCTGTATAAGGTTTGCAAAGAGCAGATGGTGAGTTTGAACCTCCAACCTTGCTGTTCAAACTGGCCTTGTGGTTGAGTACTTATCCTCCAGCACCACACCAGGACTCCATTATTATACTAGTAATAGA
Source organism: Chrysochloris asiatica (assembly GCF_000296735.1). Lineage (NCBI taxonomy): Eukaryota > Metazoa > Chordata > Mammalia > Afrosoricida > Chrysochloridae > Chrysochloris > Chrysochloris asiatica. The sequence goes on from NW_006409078.1 coordinate 265,460, forward strand.
GAAAATGAAACTGAGGCTGAAGAAAACTTGCCTAAGATCTACCAATCTAACAGTTTAAGAAACTGCTTTTGATAGTGTTAGGGAAAATTTGTCAAGATGTATCAGTGCCTTGGGAAAAGAACTATTAGACAGAAAACACCATATGTGCTTTGGAAAGCAGTGAATGAGTGGGAGCATTTATCTCAGATGATCAGGCAAAAAGTACACATCTCCACACTAATTGGACTGAACTGTATCAGTGAGGGCTAATATTGTATAGATTACCTGATAATGTCTTAAATTGTACTAACCGAAGTAAAAACATACATGTCAGTTAGACCGAATGATGGAAGACTGAAAATAAAGTAAAGCGTTTCATCATGTAGAAAGTGGCTAACAGTATTGGACACTGGACCAGAAAACAAGACTTTGTGCAACGTGTAATATCCTATCAGGGAATAGAATTTTTGTAATAGGTGAATCAAACATAACATATATTATTTGTTATGTTCAACATGAAAAGTTATTATTGACCTAATATTATGATAAAATCATTGTTATTTTACAATAAAGTCTTCTTATGTGTTTAATAACAATACTTTGTATTGACTGGGAAATTTATTGTCTAGTTTCATGACCATCATCATCAGTATCAGAGCTAACATTTGTTCTGTTTTTGACTGTGCTTTGAAGTTTATAACAATTACAAGATTTAATCATTTTAAGAATTCCTGTGTAATATGTAGAATCCCTGGTAGCACAGTGAATACTTGAATACTAACCAAAAGGATGGCTATTCAAACCCATCAGCCACTCTGTGGAGAAAGTTATGGCAATAAGATGTGGCAATGTGCTCCCATAAAGGTTTACAGCACTGGAAATACTGAGGGCAGTTTTACTCTGTCCTATGAGTCAGTAGCAGCAGCAATGGGCTGAGGTATAGCAACGATTGTGAGGTTGGCTCAGGACCAGGAAGGGTTTTGTTCTGTTGTACATCGGGTCACTATGAGTCAGTACCCATGTGATGACACCTAAAAACAACTACAAAATGAGTCAGAAATGGTTTGATATTAACAGATTTTGATTTTGAAATATGTAATATTTATTATTATGGTGTTGGAGGAGAATATTGAAAGTGCCATGGGCTGCCAAAAGAACCAATAGATCCATGTTAGAAGAAGTACAGCCAGAGTGCTCCTTGGAGGCCAGGATGGCCAAACTTTGTTTCTCATACTTCGGAGATATTGTCAGGAGGGACCAATCGCTGGAGAAGGATGTCATGTTTGGTAAGCTGGAGGGTTAGAGAAAAAGAGGAAGACCTCCAACAAGATGGATTGGCCAAGTGGCAGCATCGATGGATTTAAGCATGGCAACAGTTGTGAGGTTGGCCCAGGGTCGGACAGTGTTTTGTTCTGCTGTGCATAAGGTCACTATGAGTTGGTACCGAATCAATGGCACCTAACAACAACAACAACAATATTTATTATTATTAAACTAGTTTTAAAGAAAAAGAAACTGAGTCTAAGAACAATAAATACACTTGCCTCAGGATTCCTGGTGTGGTGTGGTAGGATTAGCACTAGACTGTGAACCACCAGGTTGGCAGTTCAAACCCATCAGCTGCTCCTCAGAGACCCTATACAGGGTGGCTATAAGTCAGAACCAACTGGACAACACTTAATAATAGAAGCAACAAGGTGCCACATGTCTAAGTCTGTGTTATAATGAAATCCAGTCCACTTTCATCTTTATAGCAAGTATTCACAACTTGAAGTCCTGGTGTGGCACTATGGGATAAAGCACTAGACTATTACAAGGTCAGTTTCAGCCACAAGGTCATTGGCTCAAACTCACCAGTACTCCTTGAAAACCCTCTATGGAATCAACTCGATGGCACTTAAAAACAACAGCAACAATTTCCAACTTATTTTTGTGAGCACCAAATTATCATTAAGAGAACTTGGCACTATCTCCTAACTAAAGTAGTGATTAAGAACTATATGCTTTCTAAAATGTAATAAAACATTCATTATGAGTTAGATCAAATCTCATAAACATAACAAGTAGCATGGCAAAATAGTCCAAAAGGAACATGCAAAAGGAAACAGAAAGGAAATAGAGAAACAGAAACTTGGGGAAAAACAAAACAAAACAAAACAAAACAAAACAAAAAAGGAAACAGGGGAAAATTGAAAAAGGAAAGTGAAAAAGCAAAATCTAAAAGTATCCAAGAAAGAATAGGAACATGGATTCTCTCGTTTAATTCTCCTCCCACATGCACACTTCTGCTAAATTGTATAAAAAATCTGTGAAATATTGAGGATATGCCCACATTATGAAATCATCTCATCTAAGTTATGTATTGAGAATTATTTTAGAAATCCAGGAGACCATTTTTCTTCCCTATGCATATGATTTCCTGTAGTCTCAAAGCTTTGAATCTTTTGGTTAATAAAGTTTAGTTGATTTATAAACTCTCCAAGTTATAGATTTGTATCTATATTTATTTAACTATTTTTAATTCATATTTTTCCTATGGTGTTTTTTAATCATTTACTTTAAAATGGAATCATCTCCAAACAAAATTTCCTTTTAAATGTGATTTTGGGTATTTAATGACATGTAAATAATAGAAGCTTATGTTCTTGACAATTGGCTGGCAATAGGCTAGTAACAATAATAGTAGATTTAAGGAGAAATGCAAGGATTAAAGGGGTAGAGGGAAAAACTGTCATATACACAACCTTGCAACAACAGTATTCTAGGGTAGCTACAAGGACAGATACACAGTCTGAATGGATATGGGAGAAATAGTGGACGCATACCCACACATATATAAAGATTTGACAGAGAATATTTGTACATGGACATTTACCTTTGCTGCATATACACCTATGAATGGAGTGGAGCATGGTGATGGTGGTGGTTGTGTGCTATGGAGTTGGTTCCAACTCATAGTGACCCTGTGTAGAGTTTCCAAGGATGTAAATCTTAACAAGGGAAACAAGCCTCATCTTTCTCTCATGGAGTGGCTGTTAGATTTGAACTGCTGATCTTGCAGTTAGCAGCCTAACTCATATGCCACAAGGGCTCCTTGTGTTGGAACTTACAGGGGACAAGCTGATGAAAACTTCTTAGACTTTACTAAACACCTTGAAACAACAAGTTGTTGGGCCACAGGGCTCAGGACTCAAGTCTCAAGTGACACCATGGTCAACTGGCAATACAGTCCACAAAGACAATGTATTGCTTCCTATTTTGGTGATTAATGAATGGGATCCTAAAATCTCATGAGTGTCCATCTAAGGTGCAAGTATTGGACTCTCCATGTGCAGAAAAAGAAGAGATGGGAAGGAGGGTTCGTTGTTGTTGTTATGTGCCATGGAGTCGGTTCCTACTCATAGTGACCCTGTACAGGGCTTCCAAGGCTGCATCTTTACAGAAGCAGAAAGTCTCATCTTTCTCCCGTGGAACACCTGGTAGTTTCAAACTTCTGATCATGAAATTAGCAGCCTGATTCATAACAACTTCACTACCAGACCTCCTTGGGAAGGAAGGTAGACTGTAAAAAAGAACCACAGGGAGGAAGTGGGATTGCAATCATTGAGATGAAACAAAGTGTTTGATTTGTTGAATATAAAACTTGTTATCTTGTCTGTTAACCTTCACTCAATTCATAATAAAAAGTTTTAAAAAAGAAGAAGAAGAGTGGTACTCTCTGAGTGCTGACATGGATCACATACTGTAATAAGGATTTAATATCCATTCACTCATGTAATCTTGACAATAATCTTGTGAGAAATACTTCAGCGATGCTGCTTGCTACCAATCTGTTCCTTCTACTTTGTACACACATTTCATCTATATTGACAGAATGCCAGCAAAAAAATTCCATTTCCAAGCCTACCTTGTAGCTTCATAAAGCCATGAGACTTGAGTACTGGCCAATCAGACTTATACAGAATGGTTGTTGAAATTTTTATCTTTAGGGACATGCTCCCTTTGGATTCCCTTCCCTCACCCTATTTTCCCTTTATACTTGCTACCTGAAACACACATATAATAGAGCCAGTTTGCACCATGATAGTTTGGGGATCGTAGCCATTGCTGAATACGGTACAGCAGAGAGAGCAGTCTGGGCCCTGGCCGAATTTCTGGTACTGCTATGCTAATTTTGGACAGCCTATATTTGTACTTCTTTTATGAAACTAAACTAAGTCATATGTTCCTGAGCCATTGTTATTTTAGAGAGTCCATTATGTGCTTTACAAAGAATTCT
>NW_006409078.1:270242-270779 GCF_000296735.1 Chrysochloris asiatica
TAACAACTCCACTTAGTGCCTTTAGTCATTCCTCGGCTCCAGGCACAAGCCATCCAGTCACAACACAGAGATGTGGACCACAGTCTGGACCACTTATGAGAAGCACCATAGAGCATTGCCTGTGAAGCACTGCATAGGTGTGTGTTCCCATAAACACCCATATCCTAGCCCTGCCAGTCTGTTTGCCTGCTATAATCCACTTTTCTTCTAACTTACCCTTTTGATCACAATCACAACCATTTACTTCAAGAATCTCTGTTTCACTTCCTCAACCAAGCTGATTGAACCAATAGCAGCAACTAATGTATGTCTTAGTTATCAAATGCTGCTGTAACAAGAGAATGAAAAACAGGTAAAGATGCAGGGAATTATTCAAGGGCTAAAGAGGCTTTCTGCTCCTGTAAAGATTTACAGCCTTGGAAACCCTGTACAGGGTAGCTATGGGTCGGAACCGACTCGACGGCACTTAACAACAACAACAAAGGGGATATAGGTAGATAGTGTTATATACACAACATTGGAACAAAAATGTTCTGA
>NW_006409078.1:271478-272186 GCF_000296735.1 Chrysochloris asiatica
CAGTCAAGCAGTAGATAAATATATGTTGTTGTTGTAATGTGCCATGGAATCGGTTCCGACTCATAGTGACCCTGTTCAGGGTTTCCGATGCTGTAAATCTTTACAGGAACAGAAAGCCTCATCTTTCTCCCACAGAACAGCTAGTAGTTTAGAACTTCTAACCGTGAGATTAGCAGCCCAGTTCATAACTACTATGCTACCAGAGCTCCTTTAGATAAATATACAGAGGGGACAAAAATACTCCTAAGGTATGCTCAACATGGAATGGTTAATCACTCAAAATCAAAAGGACCTTTACCTAAGGACAAAGTTGAGAAGGGATGGGAAGGTGGATGGCATGGAAATAGGAACTAGTCAGAGGAAGTGGGATAACTGTTGTTGCATGGAGGGGATTACTATCATTGGATAAAACAAAGTGTAGGATTTAAAAAAAATTAAAACTAAAGATCTTGGCTGTAAACCTTTACTCAATTCACAATAAAAAGTTAAAAAAGAAAAAGAGTATATCAAGATCTACCTTGAAGTACAATGCTGGCTGTGATAAGATTATATTCATATCCCTAAAAGATGTCCAGTTAATACCACTATTATTTCAATTTATGTACCAACTATTAAAGCCACTGATGATTAAATTGCAGAATTCTTACAACTTGTTCGATCTACAATTGATCAAACATGCATTAAAGGTGTGTTGATGGTTACTGGTGA
>NW_006409078.1:274101-279892 GCF_000296735.1 Chrysochloris asiatica
ATGTGAAAATTGGACAATGAGTAAAGAAGAACAGATGAGAATCAATGCATTTGAATGATCAGTAGGGATTAGTCCCTTGAGGACACCATGCTTGGCAAACTGGAGGGTGAGCTTAAACAAGGAAGACCCCCATCAAGATTGATTGACCCAGTGAAAGCAACAGTGGGTTCAAACATTACAACAATTGTGAGGATAGCGTAGAACCAGCAGTGATTCATTCTGTTGTGCACAGTGTCACTAGGAGTCTGAACCAACTCAAAGGCACCAAACAATAACGTAACAATTTAAACAATTATTGCATTGCCTGTGCTCCTTAATGCACTGTAAGTGCCAACAGGACAGAGAAAATTTCTCATTTATTTTCTGCTGCTTAGACAATACCTGGCACATTGTTTTCATTGTTGGCACATAAGGTTAGTAAATAATATGAATATGTGTGATAAACTGTATAACCTGATAGAAAAAGATGGATGATAGTCTTAATCTTTGACTTTGCTTTCATGTTCCCAGTTAGATACAATGGTATTTTGGTTTCTGTACCTAAATGTTAAAGGAATGCCCAGCTGTATTATTATTATAATAATTCTACCTTTTCTTTCTTGATTCAGCTTAAATGCATTTCTGTGCCTTGTGAACAAAGGAGACTTAATTAAAAGAAATTGTATGTAAAATAGATGGTAATATGAAAAGAGAATAAAGATAAAAGAGTTAGGAAATTAGAAATTGCATCATGTGAAATGATAGAAAATGTTAAATTCCTTCATTGCTACATGTTCTTAAAATGAGAGTAATTATGATTTGTATGATAATATTATATAAAACTGCTATTTTGACTATTAATTATAAGAATATCCTTTGGCACTGCATAATTTTTAATGAGTATTGAAGTTCAAATTGTAGAGTGGTGCATATTTTCTTCATTGGCTTTTTATTCCTCAAAGAGACAAAAGTGTGAGGGCTAACACTGCCAGAGGTAAGTAGGGAAAATTTGTAGGAAATGATGTTTATTGGGTGACTGACATGTCCATTAGATCATCTTGATTGAAGAAAATAATGCTTTAAAAACCTTCTGTTCAACCTATCAATTCACATGCAAATTTCTATTATATTTTGTGAATCCATTTAAATGTAAATTATAAATAATGAAAAACCATAAACAAATCAAGGTGGCAGACAGGGAATAAACAGTTTTGGGTCTAGCACTTTGGAAGAGATGGTTGCCAAAGAACAATTTAAGCTGAGAGATGCCACACCACAACGTTCCTTAAAATAATATCTCATAGGTGACAGATGGCACAAAATCAATAGCTGATCAGAAAATAGCATTTGGCATTCTACCATATGGGTGGGAGGAAAAGGGTATTTAAACTTTAAGGAAAAATCATAGTTCATGAGTAAGATTGGCATACAAAGATTGAAAAGAATGCTAAGGTTCTTCTATTCAATTCCCAGAAATTTGGCTTGTTGCTAAAAGAGATCTTACCTCAAAATAATAACTTTATTTAGGTTTATTTTCCTGTTGTTGTTGTTAAGTGCCATCGAGTCGGTTCCGACCCATAGCGACCCTGTACAGGGTTTCTGAGGGTGTAAATCTTTACGGGAGTAGAAAGCCTCATCTTTCTCCCGCGGAGTGGCTGGTAGTTTCGAACCACTGACCTTAAGGTTCGCAGCCCAATTCGTAACCACTACGCTACCAGAACTCCTTATTTTCCTAGATCTTGTTAATATAAAAGTGCTACTAGTCACACATACTCTTCTTCCTTGGGTGAACCTAAGTGGCTGTTTTTGTTGTTGTTGTTGTTTAATGTGCTCTTGAAAAATGAAGGACTGAGAAGACAATTGGTGCTCAAGTCCCATCAAGTTACCTGGCTTTATTTATTTTTTTAACTATCCTTTTCATTAATTAAGCTATACATCAACAGGGGGAGAAAACCCATGTTGTCTTCCCTTTGTCTTCCTCTTCTCTTATCTCAGACTTCTTATGTTTAATTGATGTAGACAGGGTCCTTGGTCTAAAGGAACTGCTGGTACTAGTGTCAATTCTTTTTGTTTTTTTTTTTTTTTACCTATACCCAGGTCTGAATTCTTCTGCCTGTGTTTAAGATCTACACTGACAATACTTCATCACTTCCACTGCGTAGTTATTTGGGTTAATTGGCAAGAATCATATATGGTGGTGGTGGTGGTGACGTGCCGTGGAGTAGGTACCGACTCATAGAGACCCTGTATTGGGTTTCCGAGGCTGTAAATCTTTACTATGGAAGCAGAAAGCCTCATCTTTCTCCCGCGAAACTGCTGGAAGTTTCGAACTTCTGACCTTGTGTTTCGCAGCCCTATTCCTAACCACTACACTAGCAGAGCTCCTTAAGAATACTACAAGCTTTTTTATGTAAATTTGAATAACTGACAGTAGCTGAAAACGTTGATGTTAAGACTAAAGCTCAGCAAAACCCAGCCGTTTTTATATAAACAGGGAGCATTTGTTAGAATTTATGAAGGCATATACAGCAATTGGGCATGTATCTTGTGAAAAAAGCATTAATCAAACTTGGAAAAATCTAAGGCATAAATAAGTAACTGAATGGGCGAATCTAGCAGTTTGTCTGTGAAAGCAGAGATGAGATATTCATTGTGAGAACAAGATCAGAGAAAACAAAACAAAACAAAAAGGATAAGAAAAGTGTGAGTATATATTGTAACTATTTATTATCACTGCACTTCCCTGTCTTTTCAGAAAAAAAAAAAAAAAAAAAAAAAAAAAAAAAAACTTTCACAGTGAAGCTTTTAAAGCTATTAACCCTATGAATAGGAGTAAAGTGGAGGGTGCTGGGAGGCAGTACAAATTATGGGGATTTATGGTCAAATTCATGTCCCATGTTTAAATTTTCAGCCTTTTTTTTGGTGGGCTAGTAGCGTAGTGGTTACGAATCGGGCTGCCAACCGCAAGGTCAGCAGTTTGAAATTACCCGCTGTTCCACGGGAGAAAGATGAGGCGTTCTGTTCCCGTAAAGATTTACAGCCTCGGAAATCCTGTACAGGGTCACTATGAGTCAGAGTTGACTCCATGGTACTTAAAAACAAACAAACAAACAAACAAAAAAAAACAAGAGACAATGGTTTTCTTTGGGATTGAATCTACCCTACCTGTAGGACCTCTGTTCATTGTTTCAATGATGTGTTTTGACCCTATCACCAGATTAGTAGAAACTTCTTCATTGAACCTGGAGTTGCATGTTATATGGTATTAGGTTGTAAAGGCAGAAGTTAAAGTGAAATTCTCATATAGTCAAATTTAATCTAAGGTTGTCTTGATTTTTTTTTCCCTCTTGTTGCCATCCAGTCAGTTCTGACTTATAGGGACTTTATGTACAACAGAACGAAACATCACCGGGTCCTGCCTCATCCTAACAATTGTTGTTATGTTTGAGCCCATTGTTTACTGCCACTGTGCCAGTCTATCTCATTGAAGGTCTTCCCCTTTTTTATTGTCTCTCCATTTTACAAAGTATGATGACAACTTTCTCCAGGTACTGATCCCTCCTGAAAACTGTTATAAGATATATGATGTTGTTTCTTTTAAGGAACAATCTGAACATATTTCTTCCAAAGCAGAATTTTCATTCTTCTGGCAGTCCATAGTATATTTAATATTCTTTGCCAGAAACATAATTCAAATATATCAATTCTTCTCCTGTCTTCCTGATTTATTGTCCAGATTTTGGAAGGATATTAGATGACTGGAAATACCATAGCTTGGGTCAGGTGATTCTTAGTCCTCAAACTGACACATTTGCTCTTTAACACTCAAAAGAATTCTTTTGCAACAGCTTTGCCTAATATAATTCACTGCTTGATTTCTTTCTTTTTTTTTAAACACCATTTATTTTTCAACTACTTATTGTGAATTGAGATTTACAGACAAGATTATCAGTTTTACATTCAATAAATCATATACTTTCTTTCATCTCAATGATTGTAATCCCCTCTGGTAGCAATAATTGTCACACTTCCTCCCCATAGTTTCTGTTTCCATTCCACACACATTCCTTTCTCAGCTTTGTCCTTATGTAAATGTTGCTTTTGTATTTTGAATGAGTGACCATTCCAGGGTGAACATACCTTACTAGTGTTGTTGTCCCCTCTATATACCTTACTATTGTTGTTGTTGTTAAGTGCTGTCTTGTCGATTCAGACCCTTAGTGACCCTCTATAGGGTTTCTAAGGAGCGACTGGTGAGCTTGAACCAATGACCTTGCAGTTCAAATGACTTTGCAGTCTGATGCATTGCTTGGCTGAAAATTGGATCATGAGTGTGATTTCCATAGCAGACCTGAAGGGTGGTCAAGGGCCATGGTCTTGGTTTCCTCCAATTTCTTTACTACCCAGTAAGCATTAAATTTTTAAAATAATTTTGAGTTTTGTTCTATGCTTTCTGTCACTCTATCTGGGACCTTCTAATGTCACGCCATTTAGACCAGTTGGTAGTGGTACCTGAGCATCATCTAGTTCTTCTGATCTCAGAGTCCTGGAGACTAATGTTCACATATTGCATTAGTCCCTAGGAATGATTGATTCAAAACATCTTCAATTCTCACAACTCTTCTTTCTTCTACATCTGCATCTGCACTTTAGATGGACACTCATAAACTCTTTCTTCTTATTTTTATATTTTGTATTGTGAACTGAGTAATAGTTTACATGGGGTTTACATTTATTGTTTCACTGCAATGAGTACAATTCCTTCCGTGCATCATCATTCAACAGTATTTGCTTTTATTCCCTCTGTTTTTTTGGGGGATATAAACAAAAACACTCGGGAATATATAATAATTTAAACAACCAAAGGGCACCTTTTGCAAGTCTGCCTCCTGGCCGCCAGCGCACTGCCTTTTTCACCCATGCTGCTCTGTCTCTCCATGTCATCATCTCTGCCTCCATCTCTGGTGTTGCTGGTTCTCTGGATAGTGTCCCACATTCTGCTTGTGCTTTTCTGACTTAATAGTCCTAGGGTCCTCTGTTCCTGGAATGTAAGATTAACTACTTCCCCCTTTTTGTTACAAAACTTCTACCTTTATAGTTGTGACAGTAACAAAATTAGTCACGATAACAGTTACTCACTATTGAATCATAAGAACCTTATCCCCATGAACTCTTAAGATCCCAGACACCACTCACCAAAGTAGGATGTAGAATTTAGTCTTTGTGGACTCTTATACCAATTGACCATTTGCATCCTGAGATTATGGTCCTGAGCCCCCAGGCCCAGCAACTTATTGCCTTAAGATGCTTACTAATATCTAAGAAGATTTATTGCTTTGCACACTATATTCTCCACCAAATTCATAGTTGTTTTTGTAGCAAAGGTAAATGTCATGTATAAATATCCTCTTTCAAACTCTTACATATTTGTGTGTATACTCCCACTCTTCCTCCCATACCTCCTTAGCCTGTGTCCATGTATCTACCTGCAAAACACTATTGTTTCAAGATTGTGTATATAACACTATTTATATCTATACCCTTTAGCCTTTGCATACCCGTCTGTGTCTTTAACTATCTTCATCATTCTTCTGAAAACCTCTCTCTTCTTGTATATTGCCCTCCCCATCACCTGAGTTACATGTGTCTACCCTTCAGTCAGTGAATTACTCTCCTTTATTACCACACATCAAATAATGTTTCTTTTAGCATGAAAAACTTTTACCGAGATTTACAATAGTGGTCGTGTACATTATTTATCCTTTTGTGATTGAGTTTTTCACTCAACATAATGTACCTCCAGGTTATTACA
>NW_006409078.1:281232-288210 GCF_000296735.1 Chrysochloris asiatica
GAATCTTAAGGTTTCTTTACATTTTTTTCATTCTTTTTTTTTTTCAGATTGTTCTTCTAACTTATTAATCTTGAGAGATTTATCTTCAAGTTCACTAATTCTGGTTTCCATTATGTCAAATCTATTCCTTTGTCCTTTCAATGTATTGCTTACTTCTGAGATCTTAGTATTTGTCTTCTGGATTTCTATTTGCAGGTTTTATATTGTCTTCAATCCTTTATCTAGTTTGTGTAATTGTTTCCGTAGAGTTTTCTTGTATTCTTCCTTATTTCCCTCAATCTGTCAATCATTTGGAGGTACATAAATATCATTCTGTTGAATCCTTTTTTTCAGGTATTTTCAATACCATTTTTTTCCCTCAGAAAGGTTTTCTAGGTCTGCCTATTGGTCACTTGTTTGAGACACTCTGTCTTGTTTCTTGTGAACAGAAATTGTCTGCTGCTTTTGAGACATCGTAGTGTGGCATTTGTACTAAGTTGATGATTATATGTTGCTGCATTCTTAGGCACTCACCAACCTCCTCCTGGTGGGTGTGAGCAGGAGATGAACTTGTACACAGTTTTCTGTTCATGCAGTTCAGTTCAGGATGCATTTAGCTGCTGTTGGTTGCTGCCATTGATCTGGTGTATAGCAGCTGGTATTGACTCTTGCCCAATAGGCTTAGCTGTAGAGGGTATGGTTGGGACTGGGCTGTATGTACAGGGTTGCTATCTCCTTTCAGGTAAGGCAAGAAGTGATAACACACCCATAAAAGCAGAGGAAAATAAACAACAAGCAAATAACAGCAAAAAGCCAAAATACTAAAAAAATAAAAAATAAAAAGAGAAAAGCAAGGAGCAGCAAGAAAAAGAATACAAATGCCAAAGAAAGAAATGGGGGAAGAATAAAATAAAAAAGAAAAAAAACTTAAAAGAAAGAAAGAAAAACACACAAAGACCAGTAAATGAGTAAAAGGTAAAGAGATCAGAAAGTCATAGATAAAATAAAGAGAACAACAACAACAACAAAAAGACAGAAAGAAGTAGGAGGACTTGGGAAAGAAGCAGAAAAAATGAAAGGGGAAACACAAAGCCTAGGAAGCAAGAGAGAGGAAGAAGAAGAAAGAATCAACATACAAAAACAATGAAAGAAAAAACCATGGCAGGTGCCAGACCCAGAAAGGAGAAAATTCTGGGGTCTCCTGTTAGCCAAAGACTTCATGTCATAGGTGGGTAAGGGATGAAAAAGCAACCCTTTCAACTCTAGATAGAGTTCTTGTAGGGCTAGGTGTTATCTGTTCTGGGCACCCAACCCAAAAGTAGCATATTGTGGCTGACAAAGCTGTTTTATCTAGTCCCTACCTATCTTACTAGCCTTTTTCTTTGCCTTTGCTTTCTCCACCTTAGTCAAGTCCTTTCTCAAGTCCTTTCGACTTCATATTTCCTCAGGCTAGGAATATTGTCTATGGCTGAACCACTACCTTCCTTCCCTTGTTGTTTTGTAGTTGTTATTAAGTGCCGTTGAGTTGATTCTGGTTCAAAAGGACCCTATATAGAGTTTCTGAGGAAGAGCTGGTGGGTTTGAACTGATGACTTTGTAGTTAGCAGTTCAGTGCTGATCCTACAGCAACACACAAGGAGTCCTTAGCTGACTCAAATTCCGATGCCTCAGATTAGAAGTAATTTCCTAAGGAAAAGCCCCACTACCAGGGTAGTTCAGGGGCCTTCAATTCACTGTTGTTGCTGATGTTAAGTGACAAGTCCATTTTGACTCAGCAACCCTGTATAAGGTTTCCAAGGAGTAGCTGGTGGGTTCGAACTGTCAACTTGTGGTTCACAGTCCAGTTAGATCATATGTATCCTTTTCAGTGCTGTCCAATAGAAACATAATGTGCCCACTCTATAATACCACACCAGGACTTCAATTCACTTATTATTGTTGTCAAGTTGGTTCTTGTATAGGGTTTCTGAGTACTAGCTGGTGAGTTTGAACTGCAAACTTTGCAGTTCAAATTGACCTTGTGGTCCTGTGCTCTATCCTACAGCACTATACCAGGTCTCCAGTCACTAGAGGTATATATTATTTACTTCCCTATCACATTACAAGAAATAAGAATTGCAGTATTTTTTGAAGGTTACTAGCTATATGAAGGAACCCTGGTAGTGTAGTGTGTTATATGTTGAGCTGATAATTTTAAGGTTAGTAGTTTGAATCTATCAGTTGCTCTGTGGGGAAATGAATGAGGCTTTCTGCTCCCATAAAGATATACAACCTTGGAAACCCTAAACAGGGTCTCTATGAATCCGAGACAACTCGATGGCACACTACCACCATTAGCTAAATGAGTGTGATTATTTTCATTTTCTGCTAAAATAGTGACAAGGAAGCAGGTTATTATTGTTTTAGGTGCTATCAAGTCAGTACCAACCCATAGAGACCCTATGTACAACAGAATGAAATGCAGTTTAGTCATCCTGGACTCCAAGGAGCACTCTGACTGTACTTCTTCCAACACAAATCTGTTGGTTCTTTTGGCAGCCCATGGCACTTTCAATATTCTCTTCCAACACCATAATTCAAATGTATCAATTCTTCTACAGTCTTCCTTATTCACTCTCCAGCTTTCATATGCATATGAGGTTATTGAAAATACCATGGCTTGGGTCAGGCATCTTTGCTCTTAAAAAGGTCTTGTGCAGCAGATTTGCCTAATGCAATGCGTCCTTTGATTTCTTGACTGCTGCTTCCAAGAGTGCTGATGGTTGATCTAAGAAGAATGAAGTCCTTGACAACTTCAATCTTTGCTCCATTGATGAGAAAGAATGTTGCTTTTTGGTCCTGTGGTGAGGATTTTTGTTTTCTTTGCACTGAGATGCAATCCATAAAAAAGGCTGTGGTCTTTGATTTTCATCAGTAAATATTTTAAGTCTTCTTCACTTTCAGCAAGCAAGGTTGTATTGTCTGTATATCACAGGTTGTTAATGAGTCTTCCTCCAATCCTGATGCCACGTTTTTCTTCATATAACCCAGCTTCTCAGATTATCTGCTCAGCATACAGGTTGAATAAGTATGGTGAAAGAATACAAACTTGTTGCACACCTTTCTTAATTTTAAACCATTCAGTGTTCCCAAGTTTTGTTTGAACAACTGCCTTTTGTCCATGTACAGATTCCTCATATTAAGTGTTTGGAATACTCATATTTTGCGATGTTTTCTATAATTTTTCATGATCCATGCAATTGAAAGCCTATGCATAATCAATAAAGCACAGATATCTTTCTGGTATTCTCTGCTTTTGGCCCTCAGAATTCCCTACCATGTACAAAATGTTCTGCTTATAGGCTCTCTATAAGTAGTTGTCCTGGACACCTCAGGGAACCTGAAACCAAATATTTAGTGGAGTACCAGATGTGAAGCACGGACCATTATATTTGTTAAAAAATGAATCTACTAGCATAGCAGCTTGAAGACAATTAAGACATGAGAGCAAGCACAAATAATTTCTAAATAGGCATTGTCTCCTCTCTTGGTAGTGCTTGCATGATCAGTTAACAGAGATGAATCAAAACACATGTTCTTTAGTAGAAGTATACAGCATCTCCTGGGCTGAGAACTGGACTGTGAAAGGAAGCATCTGGTTACATTCTGAATTTTCTAAGGAACCAAGTGAAAAAAGATGCTTCACTGACAGTCTCTAGCTACTTAGATGCAGGAAGCAGCTTTGATCATTGCAATAACTTTTTACAGGCCTCTTATAAAGTATGCAATTTTATTAATCAACAATAATTGTTTTGTTGTTAAATGCTGTTGAGTTGATTCTGACTCATAGCAACTCTGCACAGGGTTTCCAAGAAGCCATCAGTGGACTTGAACTGCCTACCATATGGTTAGCAATCTACTGTTTGTCCTATGCTGCCATATCAAGACTCCTAATTAATAATTTTAATTAAAATTTATAAGTATTTTGTATGTGTGTACATTTTAGTTCACAAAGAAACAATCCATTCCTTAGATTTATGAGCTAACAAAAACATCAATTACACATATAGGAATTGTAATGCAAACTGTCATAAATTAAAGCTTAAACACTCTTTTCCCAAAACTTCCCTCTTTTTTGTTTAATTTTTAACAAGCAGAGGCCTCAAAAATTTTTTTTCACTGTACTTTATATTATATAAAATATGGTCTCAAATGTAGATTCTTTTCAACATGGACACAACTATAATAAAGAAGAAATTTTTATCTACTGAGAAATCAGTATGGTGGTGGTGGAGTTGTTCAGTGGAGTCTGTTCCAACTCCTAGCGACCCTGCATAGGGTTTCCGAATGTGTAAATCTTTACAGGAGCAGAAAGCCTCATCTTTCTCCCATGCGGCGTCTGGTAGTTTCGATCTGTTGACTTTAAGGTTAGCAGCCCGACTTGTAATCACTATGCTATTTCTATGTGAAATTAATTTGTGCAATAAAAAGAAGACAAAATACACCATGATAATAAGTTTTTAGGAAAGCAGTTTTGCAGTTCCTCAAAAACTTAAACATAGATTTATCATGATTCAGCAATTCTACTTGTATCTGCTCATATATACCCCAAAGAATTTTAAACTGGTATTCAAACACAGTCTTGCACATGAATATTCAGATCAGCACTATTCATAATTGCTTAAGGGTGGGAGGAATTCAAATGATTATAATTTTAAAAAATGTGTTAAACCCATACAGTGGAAGACAAAACTTTAAAATGGAATGGAATGTTGGTTTATGATTCTATGTGTATGAACCTCAGAAAACTTATGCTAAGTGAAGGAAACCAAACTTACTGTCACCAAATCAACTCCAACTGATGGGGGTGGTGTGCCACGGAGTCGGTTCCACCTCACAGTAACCCTGCAATGAGTTTCCGAAGCTGTAAACCGTTATGGGAACAGAAAGCCTCATCTTTCTCCCATGGGATGGCTGGTAGTTTTGAACTGCTGACCTTGAGGTAAGCAGCTTGACTGGTAACCACTACACTACCAGAGCTCCTTATTAATCTTTATAGCAGCAGCAATCCTCATCTTTCTCCCTCAAGAGCCTGGTGGATTTGAACTACTGACTTTGTAGTTAATAGCCCAAAGAATAACCCACTACACCATCAAAGTTCCTAAGTGAAAAAAAAAAAAAAAAGCCAGACACAAAAGGCCACCTACTGTATGATTCCAATTATATGAAATATACAGAATAGGTAAATCCATATATTATAAAACATCTTAGTGGTTCTGCCGTATAATACACTGGATTGTATAGTTGGTTTTAATATCAAGGTCTGTGGTTCAAATCCACCAATTGCTCCTTGGAAACCCTATACAAGGCCACTATGAATCATAACCAACTTGACTGCACTGAACAACAGGAGGGACTAGGGGAGGGAAGAATGGGAAGTAACTGTTAATGGATATGAGGTTGTCTTTTGGTTGCATAATAATATTTTAGAACTAGGCAGAGGTGAATGGTTGTACAATATTTTGAATGTAGAAAATGCCACTGCATTGTATACTTCAAAATGATTTATTTTATGGAGAAAAAAAAGAGTCTCTAAGGAACAAAATTAAAATTCTCAAGAACAGCTTACTGCAGGAACATTAACAAAGTTGACCATTTTAACACACATTGAACTTCAGCTGGGTGAAAGTTCTCTTACCCAACTTTATATTGTCATTTTATTTGAAAGCTGTTTTTCCTAACATTTGCTTCTTATGTTAAAAAAGTTTTCCCCTTAAATAGACTATTCAGTTGATTAACTTCCTAAGAACACAGCTAGAATGTTCTGTGAAGGAAAGAACGAATGCCTGTGGACTCTTTAATTGGTGCTTAAATTCCAGCAGCTGTCTCTCTGCAGATAGTCTGGGCCTCTAGGAACTTGACTAGCCTCTCATCCAGGCTTTGTTCAAATCAACCTCCCCCACTCTATCTCTGGCCTAATATTAGCATGTTTCTCCCAAAGTACAATCATCTTTTAGAAGTACAGCTCTTAATAGAAAATGTCTACCTTGTTGCTTAAGTTGAACTGGGTCTTGGCTGAAATAATAGTCCTTGAGTTTGTACTGGCAGACAGTTTAGCCTTTAAACTCCACAGATTTCAGGAATTTCAATGTTTACTGTATTGCTGCTTTATTTTCATTGTAGATACATCATTTTTGTTTTTTTCTTTTTAAATCTTTCTAGAAGACATTTTTTCTTTGAGTTTTGACAGGCAAAAATGCTTTTAAAACAAGTATATAAATCATACTTTGACTGTTTGTAGGTATCAAACCACATTGATTTAGGAAAGGATTTCATAGACTCATCAGATTTCAAGTGAGATTCTAGCTAACTGTATCGAGTTGATAAAATTAATGTCATCTATACTGGCTCAGGGTCTGAGAACCAGCCGAATCAGCATCACATGAGAGCTTTTTCAAGTTGCAGACTGATTTGACAGTGAATCTGATTCTCTGGTGTTGGGACCACGATTGGTGTTTTAACAAGTCTTCCAGGTGTTTCTTATATCTGGTGAAGTTTTCAAAACACAGAGTTTTACAACTGAAGCAGTCATCCGTCCTTGATGAGTGAGAGTGTGCTCTCTAGAGCCAGACTGCATGAGTTCAAATCCTGTATGGGAATTGCAGTACCAACAAAAGATATGGCCACCTGGACTTTATAGATGTGACATTACTTGTTGTTGTTGTTGTTAGGTGTCATTGGGTTCGTACCGACCCATAGCGACCATATGCACAGCAGAACGAAACACTTCCCTAACCTGGGCCAACCTCACTACTGTTGCCACGCTTGAGTCCATAGATGCTGCTGCTTGGCCAATCCATCTCATTGAGGGTCGTCCTCTTTTTCTCTGACCCTCCACCTTACCAGACATGATATCCTTCTCCAGCGACTGGTCTCTCCTGACAATATATCCGAAGTATGAGAGACGAAGTTTGGCCATCTTGGCCTCCAAGGAGCACTCTGGCTGCACTTCTTCCAAAA
>NW_006409078.1:288878-292626 GCF_000296735.1 Chrysochloris asiatica
AATACTATGAAGAGTTACACTCCAACATATTTGAAAACTGAGAAGAGATGGATACATTTTTAGAAAAATACGATCTACCTAAACTCACACAGAGTGAAGTAGAAAACCTGAACAGACCCATAACAAAAGAAGAAATTGATCAGGTCAACAAAAAGCTCCCAATCAAGAGAAGTCCAGGCCCAGATGGCTTCACTAGTGAGTTCTACCAAACATTCAGGCAAGAGCTGTCACATTATAAGAGCGGAGATATTCTAAGCTGCCTCTATTATCTAGGCTTCCAGATAACATCTAATAATTTGTCCTAGTGAATTGGCTGGGCTGACCAGAATGACTACCTCACGGTCTGCTATCAGCTGACTTGATGGGGTGGGGAACATGATTCATTCAATCATGCCTATGCAATGATGGCCCAATAGTTTCTGAACGTGAAACCTTCATGGACTTCTGACTGGTAAAAGACATTGATGTTCTGTGTTCCTTTTAGGGACACAGAAATTCTGCATGAAGATCCCTTCCAGACCTTACCTATACATTTCTTCATTTGTATATGTTTTTCTATAATAAAGCTGTGATTATAAGGATACTGCATTCCTTGAGTTCTGTGTTGTTTTAATAAGTTACTGATTCTCAAGGAGTAGTGGAAGCCAGTAGGTTAGAAGTGAAAACTATAAGCCTCTGAGCTTATAGTTTAGTAACCCAATGGAGTAGAGAGAACCCCTGAAATGGTACCCAGCAGGTCAGAAATGAGGGTGTCATGAGAACTACCAAACCTGTGCCTGGTGTCTGAATCCTTGTGCCTACTCATCAGTAGAAAGGACTGTTCCTTTAACTTTGTGATCTCAAACCTAGTTCTGGGCAGTTAGAATCATAAGAAGGAGTGGTGCCAGAAATGAACAAAAATGAAAAGTAAACATTTTGATTGATCATTTGATTTTTATCCTTAACTATATGTCCTTTGTTTTTCTTAATAAATTCTAGAATAATCATCTCATTTTCAAAATTTAGATTATTTTGAATCTATAGATTCACTTGAGGGATAATTGACAATATATTTTCTTCTAATTCATAAGTATGGTATATGTCTCCCTTCATTTAATTGTCTCTAATTTCTTCATTCTTCTTGAATCAACTATCAACACTCATGGAAGCAGCAGTCAAGAAATCAAATGACATATTGCATTAGACAATTCTGCTGCACAAGACCTTTTTAAAATGTTGAAGAACAAAGATGTCAGCTTGAAGATTAAGGTGCGCCTGACCCAAACTATGATATTTTCAATAACCTGATATGCATGCAAAAGCTAGACAGTGGACAAAGAAGGCCATAGAAGAATTGAGTCTTTTGATTTATGTTGTTAGAGGAGAATATTGAACATGCCGTGGGCTTCCAAAAAAAACCAACAGATCTGTGCTGGAAGAAGTACAGCCAGAGTGCTCCTTGGAGTCCAGGATGGCCAGACTTTGTCTCTCATACTCCAGACATATTGTCCAGAGGGACCAGTCACTGAAGAAGGATATCGTGTTTGGTAAGGTGGAGAGTAAGAGAAAAAGAGGAAGACCCCCAGCGAGATGGACTGGCAAAGTGGCAGCATCAGTGGGCTCAAGAATGGCAACAATAGTGAGGTTGGTCCAGGACCAGGCAGTGTTTCGCTCTGCTGTACATAAGGTCACTATGAATAGGTATGGACTTGATGGCACATAACAACAACAGCAACAACAATTTCTGTCAACAAGGTTTTATAGTTTTCAATGTATTAGAGGTCTTCCACACACTGGTATTTTATTACAATTTTCAGTTTGTAGTTAGTATTTGGGGTAATGGTGTGTTACTGTAGATTAAACTCCTTGGAAACACTGTATGAGTCACTATGAGTTGCAACCAATTTGAAGGCACTTAACAACAACAGCAACAATATAGGTTCTCTATGTGTCAGAATCAACTAGAAGGCAGTTGGTTTGTTTGTTTTTTTTTAGGTCCAGGATAGTGTGCAACTCTGACATCTTTCATAATACATTCGTATAGATCTGTTTGTTTTGTTTTTAAGTACAGGTTCTGGATTCAAATAGAATTCATAAGTGGTACAAATGGCAAAAGGACTAGGCTGCTAATCAACAGGTTGTTGGATCAAATCCACATTGAGGCATCTCAGAAGAAAGGCTTAGTAATCTACTTTTGAAAAATTAGTCACCAAAAACACTATGGTACACAGTTTTACTCTGATAGACATGGGCTCACCGTGAGTCAGAGTTGATTCAATGGCAACTGGTCGTGATAGTGTGAATCAGATAGTTAACTTGGGCAAAAATGTACAATTCGTTAAATTTGAATATACATATTGAGGCATGTTAGATAATGAAGAATGCTTACAAACTTTTAACTTGGTTTATAAGTTTTTTAATGCAGCATCTTCACATAGGATTATTTAAATTCTAATTTGTATCATTCTTTCCTTGGTTTATGAGTTACTTGGAGGTGCTTTTTAAAGTTTCAAGAGTATGTGTTATTTATTAAGTAACTTAAAAAAAAATCAGGTTTATTTAAATTATGTGCTTGGTCAGCCAAAAATATACACTCTACATGTTACCTAAATTTGGTATTTGTTTGGAACTTGTTATTTTTTGTTGAGTGTTAAACTTTGTATAGTTGTATCATGTGTAATCAAAACTTACAGTCTTTTATTTCAGTTTTTTAGTGTGTAGTCTTATAATGTTGCTATTGATAAGGGCCATCATATTGCTTGTGTAGCAAACACTATTGGTTCCTGCACCATTTTCACAATTCCTGCTGTATTTGAACACATTGTGGCCTTGTAGTCACTCAGTCAATCTTGTTCAGAGTTTTTCTCCTTTTGCTTTACCATGCAAGGTTCTATATAAGTATTATTATATAGATGTTGGTAGTACAAATCTTTTATATTCATATATTCATTTATATGTCTGCTGAACATACTAATTACTGGAAGAAGTATCTAGATATTTTTAAGATATTCCACTAATATTGCCAATTATTTCCTGAGATTTGTTCTTAGGTATAAATTAAAATTGTTATTTATATATGTTGTTGTTACTAAGTGCTGTTCAGTTGGTTCCAACTCATAGTGACTCTGTATAGGGTTTCTGAGGAATGGCTGGTGGGTTTGAACTGTTGGCCTTATGGCTAGCCATCCAATACTTATCTTAGAAAGAGAGAGAGAGAGAGTTTATACATACAGAATCATATATATGACTTGTAAAATTGTTTTATATTGGTTTTCTATTAGGATTATTTTTGTTAATATGTAAAGATCACTTACTTTTTTCTAATTGTGGTTTTTAAAAAATACCTTGTGCTTCATATTAACACAGCTGCAGCAGATCCTTTTGTGTTAGCATGTTTACTTTTCACATGTTGCATCTTACTCATTTTGCTACCTAGGTTCTCCTTCTTCGTCAAAATTAAATTCTTAATCAATCCCATTTGTTAATTCCACTTCTCAGGGAGTTTAAATTTTTAACAAAGCTAATGTGGAATATATTAGATACTTTGTTTTGAGTCAAATTCTTCAAACTTTCATATCTTGTTTCTGAGAAAGTTTCTCATTTCCCATTGTGTGAACCTAATCCTAATCTTAACCTTCAAATTAATCATCGGACAATCTCTTTGATATCTCAAACGAGTAAAGTTTTGCTCAAGGTAATACAGAAACGGCTACAATCATACATTGACAGAGAACTTCCAGAGGTTCAAGCTGGATTCAGAAGAGGCTGT
>NW_006409078.1:293721-296547 GCF_000296735.1 Chrysochloris asiatica
GGACATTGTTTCGTTCTGCTGTGCATGGGGTCGCTATGAGTCAGTTCCAACTCGATGGCACCTGACAACAACAACAACAACAACTAATATTAACTATATCTATGATCTATTCTGTACCACACAACAATAGCTCCTAGTCATTGCATTAATTAACAAAAGCAACTAGTCATTGCATTAAATATATATGTCTCCTAGATATTCTTTGATAATACTTACTTTTCAGGATCTTGATTTCTATGTAGGTATGAAAGCTTGTCACATTTCACTTTTCCTTCACTACTTAGTAGGTCTATATGTCCTTTAAAGATTGTATTTGCTCTTATGAAATTCCACCAAGTTTACAAACCCATTTTTACTATTTCCCACCCTGCCTAAAGTTTAAAATGAACATTTCTTGGAATATGCACAATGATATATCTGCATTTGAGGTCATACATATTATCACTCAGTCCAAGTTCAATTGTTTTTTCTTATGACTTACCAGCATCACCCACAATGTTTTCCTTCTTTCAATGTTATAGTTCCTTTTTTCCATAGTAAATGAATTTACCTGCTTATCTGGATGTTTTTCTCCTCCTTCATCACATTTAGTATCAATTCTTCTTGATTAGTTTGGCAAGCCTCTAGGCAAACACATTCTCTGAGGAGAAAATCGTATTTGAGCCTCACAAAGCTTAGAAAATAAGATGAAAACAGAAGAGTCATTCTAGGTAAAATGAATGGTACAGAGGTAGTAACATAATATGTGGCAAGGGGTCATAGCATGGATAAGTGTGGGATTTCCGAACAAAATCAACAAAAGTTTAGCTAGTAATGGTAGGTCAAAGCATAAAACTTTGATTTCAAAGGAGAAAGTTTAGATTTTGCCTTGTGGACTTTTTATTTCATCTGAAATTGAATAATGTTTCTCAAGATGCTATTTTAAGTAGATTAGAATGGAAATAGAGTTCTGGTGCTGTAGAATAGGTTTTAAACTGTAAACAACAAGATTGGTGGTTCAAACAAAGCAGCCGCTCCTTGGAAACTCTGTACAGGGTTGCTATGAGTCACAATAGACTGGACAGCACTTACCAGCAACAGCAACAGTATGAGAGTGGCGGCATGAAGGCAAGAAAAGTCAGTCTATTAGGGAAAAATATATATACCTATATATATGTGACATAGGGAATACAAAATGCAGGCTTGCATAAATATTTCAATTATAATTTGTTCATAGGAAAATTAATAACAGAATCTTACTTTGATTTTTTAAGGGTTTTTTAATCCATAAAACCAGATATGCACCGTAAAAAATACTGACCCAAACTGCAGAAGCCTGCCAGAAATTGCTTGCTAGCAATGTAAATTTGCCTTATCCTGCTGACAATACACTATTATCCCTAAAAGAGGAGAAAAATGTTTATGTGTTTGACTGTCTTGTGGATATTGATTACCCCCCCTACTGTTGTAAAATAGACATTTATATGTGATAGGAACGAATACTGAGAACTATGACTACAGAAAGTTTATAAGCCCATCGTCATCCTATAACTGATTGGATTTTCTAAAAGGGTAGCTAGAATTTGCCTAGGGAAATAGACTTCTTGTTAAGCCTTTGCATAGTATAGGGACTTAGAGAGAATCCTGAGTTCTACCCAGAACCTTCTGAGTGAGGACATTCTCACTTGAAGAACATGCAGACCAACCCAAAACTGCTAGGAGAACAGAAGATTCTTATTGAAAGAAAGACCTGCAGTTAAAAAAAAAAAAAAAAAAAAAAGCAACTGTTTGTTTGAATTTCTAGCAAGCTGCTTTCTTTGGCGGCATGAAGGCAAGAAAAGTCAGTCTATTAGGGAAAGCCCCTTATTGGACTATAACATAAAAGGAACCTCAAGAAGTCTAGCATGCTGGCTGGTGACCACCTAGGGTTTACTTATGTGTGGAAGTGGGGGAAATGCAGCACTGAAGACATGGGTTGAGTTTGACACCTATTGAACTTGAAATGAGAGCAAGAGACAAGGAAGTGCCGGCTGGTCTGAAGTTTAGGGAGATAAGCGAACTTTAGAGTCCATGGGCACTGACCTAGTCCCTGGGAGCTAAGGCTGAGAGTGAAGTGACCAGCTAGTCTGAAGTGCACAGAGGTTTGCATGAATTCCCAAACTTGCAGCTAGTACCCAACTGACCTAGTTTTGATGGCTAGCTGACCAGAACTTGACAAGAAAAAAATAAAGATGTTTTATACTGTGAGCAAGGATAAATTGCTTCCATTTGATGAACTGGAGTTTTGCTTATGGATACAGTTACTCAAAATTCCAACCAGAATGGAAGGATTCTTCATATTATGGAATAAGCTTATTTCCTCAATATACTAGGTTGATAGGGCTGGGAAATTTAGATATTGGTTATCAAAAATGGGGGAGAAGTTGCTTCCATGAGTGTGCCTAGTTTCAGAATGAAGGACTTAAGTTAGAATTCCCATTGAGTAATTTTCCTCTTTTCCAGATGGATCTAGTGAAAGGGGTTCTGGGATGGTGGTGATAGGATTTTGTGATTAAATTGTGAGTAATTGTTATCAGGATTAATTGTGATTGTCACAACTATAATATACAAGATTTGTAACTAAAAGTGGAGAGTAGTTAATCTTTCATTTCAGTAACAGACCATCCTAGGGCCATCAAGAAAGACTAGCATGAGTGGACGGTGAGATCCCTACCAAGAAAAGTAGGCACAGAAGAGATGGCCATAGGTCCACTGGACTGAGTAAAGGTGTAGGCCTGAAGATCAGAAGCTAACTTGCCCTTTTGGGCATTTAAATGAATATACATATTTTTTGTTTTGTATGTTTAA
>NW_006409078.1:297744-316134 GCF_000296735.1 Chrysochloris asiatica
GAAGTATCTTCTGTTCTTCTAGCCACTCTTGGCTGGTCTGCTTGTCCTTTCAAGTACATCACATATATTTTGCTTTGTTCATTTGTGAAATATAAGATTTAAATGTGGAGCAAGTAGGATAACTATTGTTGCAGGGAGCATATTGCAATCATTGAAATGAAACAAAGTTGTATAATTTGTTGTATGTAAAACAGATGATCTTGTCTGTAAACCTTCCCTCAATTCACAAAAACTGTTACATAAATAAATAAATTAAATGATGAACCCTAATTTAATTTAAATCTCAAAAAATCTGTTAGCTATAGGCAGGTGGAATGCTAGGCCAAAAGTAAACTATTTCCAGTTGATCTTGGTAATGGAGGTAGGGGGAAGCAGGGTTCAATCAGTCCTGTTAAGATTAACTAGTGGTTGATTTTCTGTATTTCTTCTTTTCTCTTATAATCCCCATTGTATCTAGCCTCTTTTGTTACCTGGAATGGTAATCAAATCTGTACCCTACAAGAGAGGGCTCTTACCTTTTATTAATTAAGAATAGTCTGGAGAGACAGAATTTTTATATGAGCAAAAGTCTTTGCTTTCCTAATCACTCTTTCCAAGTGCTGCCCTAGACTCCCTGCCTTACTTAGTCACTTGCTTTTTCTGGAATCAAAATGGCCTCCCAGACCTGAAGCACTTACTGATTAAGATAAAAAAAACTGCAGCCTTCACTATGAATTATACGTCATTGTAAATAAAATCCTCACAACTAGACCAATAAATAAAATCATGATAAATGGAAAAAAAAATTAAAGTTGTCAAAGACTTCATTTTATTTGGGTTCACAGTCAATACTCATGGAATCAACAATAAAGAAATCAAAAGATGTATGGAATCAACAATCAAGAAATCAAAAGATGTATCAAATGCATGAGGAAAATGTGCAAAAGACCTCCTTAAAGTATTAAAGAACAAAGATGTTAGTTTGAGAACTGAAGTGAACCTGAATAAGACATGTTATTTTCAATTGCAAATGATATTGACATATATATATATATATATGTCAATAACACACTGATGGTGACCATTGAATTAGTAATAAGATTGGTCCCACAAACCTAACAGTTGTCATTAGGAACTGTGCATTAGATACCCGAATGTTATAGCAAGTTGGTGGTAAATCAATCAGTAGCATTTAGGGTTATGATTGATATAGATTCACATATTTGAAGACCTCCCATAAGTGACTGGGTTATCCATTTACATGTGGTTAGATTGTTCTGAGCAAAGGTCACCAAACTGACTTAGATTCCATTCTTCAGATGTTAAGAATCTGTTCACAGTTGTTGCTATGGACCTTCATATGAAGAACACTGTATGCTTGAAATCTTCTTTGGTTAGCTCTTTTCAGGTGGTTTTATTTGGTAAATTAGTATTTGTGTTAAGACCATAGACTAAGTTATTGCCTTTGCCTGAATTTCATTCAAATCCAAGAAGAGGCCATTTACCAGTAGAAAATTTAGGAATAGTGATTTCTTATAGTAATTCATCATTTCTCTATTGTCTTTTATTCATATATCAAAAGCAACTCAATCAGATCCCTATCATGGAGCGACCCTCTACAAAAAGGCAGACTGACTTGAGATTAGGAAGGTATAATATATCATTATATCTTGGATGAAATCTTTAAGAATAGCGAACATAAAAATTTTTCCTGTATAGGAAAATATTAGAAGTATGACTGTAAAAAAAGTAATTAAAAAAAAATAAATAAATTTTCAAAACTTATCCAAAGTCTTAAGCCAGCTGTTTCCTCAGATATTGTCCACTTCTGCTCACAGTGGCATTTAAATGTAAAGTTTAATTCTCTGGTAGGTTGGATAGACCAAAGAAGAGTCAGTCCTTTTCAACTGTGACAATTGGATCTAAGGTTTTATTTCCTGTCATTTGGCTGCACACAGATTGGTGAGAGTGAGCTTCTAGTCTTTTATTTGCTGTCTCTTCCAATATACATATTCTCCCGGGGCAGTGTAAGGCAGACTCTGGGAGTCTAGCTTCTGCTTTTCAAAGAGGTCTTTAAAATATATATTCTTTAGACTATTATATATTTAAGATTGTAAATATTTCTAGTTGAAAATATTGGGGTTTGTGTTTTTTGTTGTTGTAACAAAGTACCATCGAGTCAGTTCCAACTCATCACGACCCTGTATAAGGTTTTCAAGGAGTGGCTGGTGAGTTTGAACTACTGGCCTTATAGTTTAAACTGACCTTGTGGTTCAGTATTTTAACCCACAGAATCATACCAGTGGTATAGGCAACAGTAATTGATTCATAAAGAGAAAGTTTGTGTGATGCAAATGGTGTGGGCCTCATATTTAAAAGAACTAAGGGGAAAAACTTAGTCCAAAATACATTTAAAGTTGCACAAACTTTTGCAATTTGGATCTTTATTATTCCATTAGTTCTGTCTTCTAGACAAGAAGACTGGAGATGAGAGAAACAATGCAGTCTTCAAAGAAGGGGCAAAAACTCAACAAGTTCTTGGATGACTTGAATGGTGAAGCTTGCTGGTCACTACACAGAGTTTTTGGTGCTCTCCAGGAGAGTATGATATTATCAAGAATGTTCCTTGCTATAAAGGGTGATTTAGCATCAGAACAGGGCAAGGCTTCTACCCAATGGTAAAATCTAAAAGCCATTTGTATTATGTATTAATAATCATTTGCCAGTGGAAGCTGAATAAAATCTAGCTGTCATTCAAGCATAGACCTGGAAAGTTAAAGGTATTACTCAGGTAGAATTTAAAACATGTTCCAAGATTGTTGCTGTTAAGTGATGTTGAGTCAATTCTAACTCATAGTGACCCTGTATAGGGTTTCCAAGGAGCGGCTGGTGGGTTTGAACTGCCAAACTTGTGCTTAGCAGTACAGTGCTTATTCTACAGTACCACAGAATTATAGTGAGGGCAAATAGGGAAATGGGTGGGAACACGGTGGAGCAAAATTTTGCCAAGTTTTTTTTTAAGGTCATAATCATTTTATTTCATTCCACATGAAAACCATAATAAAAGGTTCATATTAATTGAGTAAAACCATTTTCTTTGTAGACCCAGTCCACAATTTACTGAAAGGATCTTGGTAACAGCCTGCCTTTTTCCATACTTTAATTTCATCTGTTTGGATTCATTATTAATATTTTAAAAGTTTTTTGGGAATCAATTCATGAATGTTGGAATTACCAAGAAGTAAATGTAGAGAGGCCCTTTGTTTCTCATAAGTGCAGAAATAACTTAAGAGCCAGTTTGGCTGTATATCAGCAACATTTGTATTTCTAATTTCTTTAGTTTGTGATATACCTTTTGATTGCTGAGCTTGCATTTTTATCACAAAAAATTCAGATGGGAGCAATAGAGAATCTAGATGGTCTACTAGGAAAGCTCCATTACTTATGACATTTCAGGAAGAGGTTAAAAATCCTGTCTTTCTATAGCATTCCAAAATCGTGTATAATATCAAAACAATATCACCTAGCTGTAAAAGTATTAATAGATTTTTCCTGAAACGACTCTAAATGCTTTTATGAGGGCAATTTGGCTTGTTGGGTTCAAGTGGATTCAGAGTGTCTGATTTTAAAGAGCTTCAGTAAAATTCCTAACTGTATATCTAGCTAGATAGTGAGGGCTAGTAGGATTAGGTTTTCAATAGGAATCATTCACAAATAAAACGAAATCTTGAATAGTTAAAGGGCTCTCTATTGTCTTTCAGGAGTCCTTGTGTGGCACTCTAGAAATGCAAGGTTGATGGTTCAAGCTCACCAGCTGCTCCTTAGAAACTCTATACAGGGTCGCTGTGAGTTTGAAATGACTAGATGACACTTAACAACAACAACATTGTCTTTCAAAGTGACTAAAATGTTGTTCAGGCAAGTATAGAAAAGCATGTGTAGTTCAGTGTGCATTATTTGTAGGGAGAAGGATGACTGGCTTAAACAGATTACAGAGTAAAGTATAATGTGAGATGCAGCCGTGAAGAAAACTTCATAGGCAGTAAGCCTGCTAGCAGAAAGATGCTCTGTCAATGCAGAAGTAAGTAATTTAAACACAATATGGGGCACATAGACATCTAAAAAATATTCTGATGCCACGTCTTCTATGGTTTCCACTAGTATGGCAGTAACATTCACAGCTCAAAGGCAGGGAGTGTATCTCCTGACTATAGGGTCAAGCTGGAGGCAATAGTCTATAGATCTTGGTTTTTGAGTTATTATGCCTAAACTAATTACATATACTTTATGTACAAATAAGGAAAAATCTAGATGATATTTAGAAATGTCTATAACAGTCATGTTCATTAAAGTCCCTTTTCACTGAACTAAGACCTCTCAATCTTTTGGGGCAATTTGGAATGACTCTACCTCAGAAGCTTTTAAATATTTGTAAAAATGTTGCACCAACAAAGAACTATTAGGAATTCAGATTTAACAATAGAAAATCCTGTAGCTATATCTTTGTTTAAACACCAGAATAGCTACTTTACTTTTAGGATCAACAGAAATACCTACTGCAGAAATATGGTGACCCAAAATTTAAAAGTAGTCTGAGTCCATTGTGATTTTTCTCTGGGTACCTTATATTCACCAATAGCCAAATATTTTAATTCACACAAAATATAATGTCATAAAGGCAGGTTTACTGGGAGGTTGAGGACATTAGTAAATCATCACCACATTACAGTAATGTTGGTTTGTAAACTGTAAAACCTGTAAACCCGAATGCAAAATCTGAGAACCATAGGTGGGAGATAGACTAAATCTTTAGGGATTACAGTCCTGATAAATTGATTATTTTGTAAAAGAAAGCAAATATTAACTTTTAGAATGCACAAGGATACTGGAAAAAAAGAAAAAGAAAAATTTGCAACTGTAAAAAGGGGCATTGGGAGGTAATAATTGGAAGGTACTAATGGAAGTCTAGAAATAACAAAGTGTTTGATTTCTAACAAATAACCCCAAATTGCCAGATATCTTTAAACTGTCAAAGAGTAAAGATGTCAGGTGCACCTGACCCAAGTCATGGTATTTTCAATAACCTCATATGCATGTGACGGTTGGACAGTGTATAAAGAAGACTGTAGAATTGATGCATTTCAGTTGTGGTGTTGGAGGGCAATATAGAAAGTACCATGGACTGTCAAAAGAACAAACAGGTCTGTGTTGGAAGAAGTGCAGCAGAGTGCTCCTTGGAAGCTAGGATGGCCAGACTTTATATGTCATACTTTGGACATATTATAAAGAGGGACCAGTCATTAGAGAAGGATATCATGTTTGGTAAAGTGAAAGGTTGGAGAAAAAGAGAAAAAAAACCCAATGAGATGGATTGGCACAATGCAAGAAGTTCTGGGTTCAGGTTTAGTAATAATTGTGAGATTGGCCCAAGACTGGGCAGTGTTTCGTTCTGTTGTACATGGGTTTGCTATGATTTGGTAGTGACTTGGCACCTAGCAACAACAACAATTATTTGTTTTAACTGGAAGAACAGTATTATAAGGGCTGATAAAAGGAACACTTAAATCTTTAGAAATAAAATATTGTATGATTGGAGCTAGTCCTTTTTCTTCTCATTTGAGTGGATACTGGGAAATTTTTAGCAGAGATTTAAGTAAATTTTTTTGCATTTTATTTGGCTTATCTGACAAAACTTGACCTACATCTGTGGAAGTGGTGGTCTATAAAGTTTCAGGAACTAGCAAGAAGTCTAGGCTAACTTGAGTTTTGGAAGGCCATGATGATTGCTTGCATATAACAAATGGCTTGTTTCTGAATATTATCTAATTCAGAATATGTTTCTGTTGACTTATGGATATCAGGCAGACTCAATATTTCCCCTTCTTCATTAAATTGTGAATGGTAATTGCAATTTGACAAAAACTGTATTTTCTATAGATTGATGGCTTTCTCCATGAATGTTGATTGAAGATCCAATCAAAATGAAGTTTTTGACAGCTTCTATCTTTTCTCTGTTTATCATGATGTCATTTCTTGACTCAAGAAGTACTGGTAGCATAGTGGGTTATGAGTTGGGTTGCTAATTTCAAGGTCAGTAGTTTGAGTCTACAAATAGCTCCATATGAAAAGGATGAGGCTTTCTGCCCCTGTAAAGATTTACAGCCTCAGAAAACCTTTACAGGGTTGACATGAGTCAGAACCAACTCTATGGCACACAACCACCATCATCACCAGAGATTGATAAAGGTCTCAGACTTGTGGGGAAAAAAAGTGTATAACTTTTATAGGACTAAGAAGTATCGAAACAGGTTGGAAATGAATCAATATTTCAGATTGCTGACTCCCACTACTTTTGAGGTTTTGGTATTCTGGGGAAGAAATTTTTGTAAGTAGTTTGGGTTAATGGTGACAGGGTGGCTCCAGTGTCAATTTAAAAAGTCTGCCAGAAATTGTTCTATAGCAGGGTAAATTTGCCTCATCCTACAAAAAATAGTAGTTAATAAACCATTATATCCTAATTAAAATCTCAAAAAACTCTCCTGACAGCAAGTGGATGAAGGATCAAATTATTAGCAGCGAGACCAGACATAAAATGTGAGTTGATGTTTTTAAAGGGCAGAAGGCAGGGTTCAGTCAATCAGTTAAGATTAGCCAATGGTTGTTCTTTTGTTTTGCTATTTTCTGTTCTTTTTAGAATCCCCATAATACCTTGCTTCTCTGAGCCATTTGCTTTCTCTGGTATCAAAATGGTCTCCCTCTGTACTTACAGAATAACTGCTCTGAATAAATTCTATGTGCAAATTCTGGTGCATTTTCATTATATTTAACAAGTTCTAGAGAAAATGGACAAAAAGTGAGAAATGTAATTAATAATGAGGAAAATAAATGAAACTGCAGCAAAACAGAAAAGACTGATAAATGTTTTTAATCTTGAGAAAAGTTATATGTATATGGGAATTTACATAGGGAAGGTATTTGGGATTAATGGATGAATTTGTGTGAGTTATGATAAATTGAAGATATTTTATACTTGATACTGACTAAAAGACAGAATCAGGATTTTCTGTATGCAGTATACTAATATGTGATATGCTGAGATGTATTATAATGTATTATGGCTTTTTCAATAGCAAGTGACAAAAACTTAATTTGAACTAATATAAGCAATAAAGATGATTTATTGGTAGAATATTTGAGTAAATCACACAGTAAAGGAACAACTTCAGAACTTTGTATAGTATGTTGTTGTTAAGTGGCATTCAGTCAGTTCTGACTCATCGTGACTCTGTATACTGTTTCCAAGGAGCAGCTGGTGAGCTTGAACCACCGACTTTGCAGTTCAAGATGACCTTGCAGTTCAGTGCATTAACCTGCAGCACTATACAAGGAGTCCGCCTATCATGCAGGAGACTGGGGTTCCATTCCCCAACAGGGAGCCAATAAATCCTGGTGTGGTACTCCAGGTTAATGCACTGGACTGCAAGGTCAGTTTGAACTGCAAGGTTAGCCATTCAAGCTTACCAGCTACTTCTTGGAAGCCGATTCAACAGCACTTAATGACAATAACAACAAGGGCTTAAAGAACAAGAACTGGAACTTAGTCAAAACCAGACTTCTTTCTTCCTCTTCATCTCTCCATTACTGTTTGATAATCTCTGATTGGCTCTAGTTTCACCTATGATAGGATTTTACATGTGGTAAAATCATTATCACCGAACAATTTAGAATCACTCCAATAGAGAGTTCTTCTAAGGATGGAAGAGACATTCCCTGCTAGTCCTAGTTACATAAAATTTGATAAACAATTCTGATTGGTCTAGTTTGGGTCATTAATTCATGCCTGAAACACTCACTATGACCAGCAGAAAAGGACACAAAATATACCTTGTGAAAAAGAAGGTGGGCATGTGTCACTGGAAGTAAATGTAGAAACGGCTTTGTCTCTACGGAGAAAAAACAGTTCGGATTTGGTATAAGCTTCTAAATTCCAAATTATTGATACAATATCTTCAGCTGTATAATTATGCTGGATACTAACACTGATGCATGCTACTTCAGTCAATTGGCCAACACCATTAATGGTGATTAAAAATATGACAAAACAAAGTGAAAAACTGATGACTAACAGTAACAGAAAAAGTGTTAAGTCAAATTGATGCATTCTCTGTCTTATGTCTCTAAGTCAAGAGGAATATTAGCAAAGGCATTATATTTAGCATAGAAATTAAAGGAAAAGTTTCAAGATATGAAAATAAAAATCTTTTTGCTTCAGGAAGAAAACTGCTTGGAATATACCAATGAAGTCAAGAGCATAAAAGCAATAAGCCATCAACCTATGGTAATTTGATTATGACCACTGCCAGAGAGCCAATGATACTGTAAATTGAGCTCATCTATAACACAAGGCATGAAGAATTTGGTATCTTGAGAAAACAGAAGTCATGAAGAAGAGGGAAGGCAGCCAGTACTAGAATAGAGAAAAGAAGCACATGAAGGGAAGACGCAGAAACGGAGCTGTTGAGTCACCTTCAAATCAGGTCATGAAATGGTAAGATTAATGGAAGTACTATAGCTACAATAATAAGAATAACTACTCTTAAAGTTGTTTTTACATGTTAAATAGTCTTTAAATTTCCCATGAGGTTTGACCCTGCAACAGTTGGAATTGTCTCTTATTCATCTGTTCTTTTTCAGGTACCCTTAGGATGAACCTCCAATAATTGACAGTCTCCCTGTGTCTCTGTTCCTTGTAACCTGAAGAATCCTCAGGTAAATCTTTTGCTTTAAGATAATTGGCTTCCAATAGGATGATGTATTTAAAAAATTCTTGCATATTTATGAGATAGGTCAGTATAGATAAAGTAAGCTGAATCAAATTGAGTTTATCTTCCAAATGATTCCCTCATTAGACAGAATGTTTTGGAATATATGATTTGAAGCCATTATAATAACAATTTAGAACTCATGGATTTTGTGGTCAGACAAACCAGTCTTTCATTCCTGAAAGAAATCTATATATGTACTCAGACAAAACTTGACCAATGGAGACAGTAGTGTCTTCACATGGTGGAGTCCTGGTGTTGTACTGTAGGATAAGCACTGGACTGCTAACCGCAAAGTAAGAGGTTCAAATCTACCAGTCACTCCTTTGAAACCCTATACTGGGTCGCTAAGAATCAGAAACAATTTGACTGCACTTAACAATGACAGCAGCAACAACATCTCATAGGGTTGTTTTGAAAATTAAGTCAGGCAATGACTTTTTAGTAGAATTACTATTACTTTGTTTTTAAGTGCTATCAAGTCAGTTCTGACTCACAGTGACCTTATATAATAGAACAAAGCATTACCTGGGCCTATGGCATCCTCAGAATTGTTGCTACATTTGAGCTCATTGTTGCAGTCACAGTATCCATTAATCTTGTTGAGGTTCTTCCGCATTTTTGCTCAACCTCTACTAAGCACGGTGGCCTTCTTCAAGGATTTGTCTCTCCTGATAATATGTTTAAAGTAAGGGAAATGAAGTCTCACTGTCCTTGTTTCTAAGGAGAACTCTGACTGGACTCCTTCCAAGACCTTTTTGAACATTGTGGTGGCATTCCATGGCAAACACATGGGTGAACCGAATCATAGTGCATGGAGGTGCCAAGGATAGAATGGTGTGTTGTTGTTGTTAAGTGTCATCAAGTCAAATCCGACCCATGGTGACCCTGTAGAGGGTTTCCAAGGAGCAGCTGGTGAGCTTGAACCACCTACCTGTAGTTCAAAGAACGGTATAGTTCTATATAATATGAAGTAATGTATAAGTAGGTGAGTTGGGGAGAGATCCTTAACTCTGAATTTTCTTTCTTGGAGCAATTTATTTAAATATGGTAAAAACAAAAACAACTTTAGGTCAAATTTTCTTAACAGAAGCTGCCAAAATATCTCTTTCCTGTAAGATCAAGAATCTACCAGAAGGTGGAAGCTAAGTGGCCCCTGAATCAAAATGGCTAACAATTTGTGCAAAAACATGTGGTGATTGGAAATTCAAGAAAGGGCGATTGACTCTTGTTTGAGTGGTAATATTTTAGTACAATCTTCTATTTGCTCGCTGGCAAGTGGCTAATGACTATAAATTGCCTCTTGACAGTGATTGTGACAATTTTAAACTCAGAAAAGCTTGGTGCTTCTTCCACCTAACAAGCCCTGCTTCTTGTATAGCTTGTGGAAAATGTGATTAGGTGTTGAGATCAGAGCTGAAAGAGCTCTGACTTCAGTGGAATAACCTTAGCAATGTGAAGTTTTCATCTCAGACGTTGTTGGAAATCATTAATGGGTGAGCCTGTGGGCTGGTGGTTAATACTACAATTGCCACCAGACCATAACAGCTTCAATTCCCCTTCCTTGGACAGAAATCTAAATGCCAAATTCATGAAGAGGAAAATAGGAACATTCAAAGGGGTACAACAAATAAATTAAAATCTAAATTGAACTTTTGCATAAAATAAGATCGTTTTTGTGTTGGGTATAGTAAGTTTACTTTAAATTTGTTTTTACAGTGACAATTAACTTGTTAGGTAATTGCTATATTCTAGCAGAATGATACAGGTACAACCTGCTTCCCAGGTATTGTTTGTTGCTTTTTATCTCTCTAGAAAAGAAAGAAGATAGGTACTTGAAAACCTTTAACTCATTAACATAATGAAAGGAGAATGTTCGCAAGTCATCTTGTATGAAAGAACAAAGTAATTTTCATTTGTTTTTTAGCTACTTTATTTTGCTTTGCTGATGAATTCATGTTTCTTTGGTGTGACTCATGGTCTTTAATTTAGAAATGTACTCTGCTTAGACATACTAGGATACAGAAAATCTTGGAATGACTATAGCAGAGAATTTTCTTAGACTGACTGTTTCTAATCACTGCAGTGAAACAGGATTTTTATGGATTCTTTCTTTAATAATAACGATAATTTTGATGATGTTATATGTTCTCTCCAGATCAAATGGACTTTCCATAATGAATTTAATAATGGTACAGAAGAGACTCTTCCACTGGATCACGGGACAATCTTAGGACTATTTGTCAGTTTTAGTTTACATGAGAGTATTGGAAAGCAGTCTCCTCTGTAATAATGATTTGATTTGTATAATATTTAGGACTAAATAGTTTTCTTGAGAATTTACAGTTTCTTGTGTCAAAAATAGAGTCCTGGTGTGGTGCTGCAGGACAATGCACTAGACCACAAGGTTGGCTGTTGAAACCCACTAGTCGCTACTTGGAAACCCTATACAGGGTTGCTATGAGTAGGAACCAATTCAAGGGTTCGTTACAGCAAAACACGTGTCTAAAATGAGCTCTGTTGTGGCACTGTAGGATAAGCATCGAACTGGTAACTGGAAGGCTAGCAATTCAAACCCACCAGCTTGCTCTTGGAAACCCTATTCAGGGTTGTTATGTGTCAGAACATGCTTCACGACACACAATAACAACAAAGTGCCTAAAATATCAGCCTCTAGGAATCTTGGTGTGGTGCTGTGGGATAAAGCACAAGACCAGTGGTTCAAACTCACCAGCTGCTTCTTGGAAACCCTACATAGGGTCTCTCTGAGTTGGAACTGACTCGATCGATCTTGCAGTTCAAACTGACTTTGCAGACCAGAGAATTAACCCACAGCATTGCAGACCTCCATGATTCAAAGTTATAAGGTGCTTTATTTTGAAAAATGAAAAGTAAAAATATAACTTTGCCATGTTATTGATCTATCTTGCCTTCCAGGTGAGGCAATTCTACTATTTGTTGTTGATACATGCTGTGATGTCTGTTCTAACAGGGTTTCCAAGGAGCAGCTGGTGGGTTTGAACTGTCAACCTTGCAGCACCACAGCACCACAACAGTGTTCCAATTCTAGTACAATTGATACTAATTTAGTGCTTTACTTCATTCTGTTAATCTTCAGAAATGGTGACTCTTGTTGTTATGTGCCTTGGAATCAGTTCTGACTCATAGTGACCCTATGTACAACAGAACAAAACATTGCCTGGCCCTGTACTAGTACCACAATTGCTCGTATGTTTGAGCCCACTGTTAAAAGCCACTGTATCAGTCCATTTCCTTTTTTCATGGACCCTTCACTTTATGATGTTCCTCTGTGGGGATTGGTCCCTTTTGATAATATGTTTAAAGTATGAGAGACAAAGTCTCACCATCTTTGCTTCTAAGGAGCATTCTGGTTATACTTCTTCCAAGAATTTTTTCATTCTAATGACAGTATAGTCACCCAAATACCATAATTCAAAGGCTTCAAATCTCCTGTCTTCATTATTCATTTTCCACCTTTTGAATGTATATGATGTTTGGCTCAGTCCTGGTGTGGCACTGTAGGATAAACACTGGACTGTAAAGTTGGTTTGAACCGCAAGGTTCATGGGTCAAACTCACTGGCTGCTCCTTGGAAACTCTATACAGAGTTGCTATGAGTGGGAACTGACTCGGTAGCAACATAACAACAACACCTTAGACCTCAAAATGAAACTTTTACTATTTAGCACTTTAAATCATTATTTTGTAGCAGATATGTCCAATGCAGTCTACAATTTGATTTTGTGACTGCTGCTTCCATGAGTGTTCATTGAGGATCCAAGTAAAATGAAATCCTTGACAACTTCAATCTTTTCTCTCTTTATCATGATGTTGCTTATTGGTCCAGTTGTGAGGATTCTTGTTTTCTTTACTTTGAAGTACAATCCACACTGAAGTCCTTGATTTTCATCAGTAAGATTCAAGAAAGTTTGTATCATCTGCATATTGTTAAGTGCTGTCTAGTCGGTTCCGACCCACAGTGACCCTGTATTTCCAAAGGTTCCCAAGAAACAGCTGGTGAGCTTGAATCACCAACCTTGCGGTTCAAACGGCTTTGCAGTCTGGTGCATTAACCCACAGGACTGCATATAGCAGGTTGTTAATGACTTTCCCTCCAGTCCTGAT
Organism: Chrysochloris asiatica; assembly: GCF_000296735.1. Taxonomy (NCBI): domain Eukaryota; kingdom Metazoa; phylum Chordata; class Mammalia; order Afrosoricida; family Chrysochloridae; genus Chrysochloris; species Chrysochloris asiatica. The sequence continues at coordinate 310,692 of NW_006409078.1, forward strand.
GCTGCCACCTTTTCATATATTCTAGATTCTTAAATTGTTGCTCAGTATACAGATTGAATATGTATGGTGAAAGGATACAACCCTGACATACACCGTTCCTGATTTTAAACCATTCATTATTCGCTTGCTGTATTCTGCCTCTTTGTCTACGTACAGATTTTTCATGAGCAAAATTAAGTGTTCTGGAATTTCTATTCTTCACAATGGTAATCATAATTTGTTATAATTCCAGTCTAATACCTTTGCATAAAAAATAAAACACTAGTTAACATTTTTCCGATATTTTGTATTTTCAGTCAAGATCCATCTGACATCCAAAGTGAGAGCCCTTGTTTCACATTTTCTTCTTATATGGCTTGAATTTCTAGCAGTTCCCAGTTCTTCTGCTGCAACTATTTTCAATTTATCTTCAGCAAAATTTTGCATGCAAGTGATAGTAATGATATTGTTACATGATTTCCATATTCAGTTGATTCACCTTTTTGGAATATGGATCTCTTGCATTTGGCCAGGCCTGGCACTTTGCCTATTATTAGCGTTGTGGTTAGGCTAGGTTTAGTGTTAGGGGTGTAAGTTGGGTTAGTGTTAGGGCTAAGAGTAAGCCTTGGTCTGGTTTCTAGTGTTAGAGTTAGACTTACTTATTTTTCTTGAAATCCATTTGATTATTTTTCATTTGGAATTAGATTATTCCCTCCTTTTACTTTATGATATTTTTATTATTGTTGTTACTGTATATCTGGTTCTCTCTTTTCAGTCTTATAGGTCTGTTTTACTTTGCATATTTCTATATTTGGATTGAATCTTGGTGATATTGCCATAAATATTAGTGTGAGTTTCTTTTCTGCTGTTACTGGTTTTCTGTTCAAAGAACTCACTTTAATATTTTTTGTAAGGTGGGTCTGTTTTACAAATTCTTTTAACTTTTGTTTGTGTGAAAATGATCTAAATTTGCTGTCATATTTGATGAACACTTTTGCTGTCTATGTGATTCTTTGTTGTTGTTGTTGTTGTTAGGTACCATCGAGTCAGTACCGAAACACTGCCTGATTCTGGCCCAACCTCACTATTGTTGCCATGCTTGAGTCCTTCAATACTGCTACTTGGCCAACCCATCTTGTTGGGGGGCGGGGGGGAGGTCTTCCTCTTTTTTTCTGACCCTCCACCTTACCAAATATAATATCCTTCTCCCTCCTGACAATATGTCTGAAGTATGAAAGATGAAGTTTGGCCATCCTGGCCTCCAAGGAGCACTCTGGCTGCACTTCTTCCAACACAAATCTCTTGGTTCTTTTGGCAGCCCATGGCCCTTTCAATATTCTCCTCCAACACCATAAGTCAAATGCATCAATTCTTGTACTTTCTTCCTTATTTACTGTCCAGCTTTCACATGCATATGAGGGTATTGAAAATACCATGGCTTGGGTCAGGCGCACCTTAGTCTTCAAGCTGATATCTTTGCTCTTCAACACTTTAAAAAGGTCTTGTACAGTCAATTTGTCCAATGCAATACGTCATTTGATTTCTTGACTGCTGCTTCCATGTGATTCTTAATTGGTAGTATTTTTCTTTCAGAGTTTTGTATATGTCATTCAGTTGTCATCATGCTTGCATGGTTTCTTTTGAGGAACCAGAGCTTAGTCTTACTAGTTCTCCTTGGTAGGCAACTTTTTGTTTTTCCTGAGTTTCTCTCAGAATTGCTTCCTTGTCTTTGGTTTTAAAAGTTTGATTATAATCTTCTTGGTATTTTTCTTTGTGGTCTATTTTTCCTGGTTTTTGTTTTTCCAACTTATTGAATGGCCATCTCTTCATCTTACATTGTGTTAGGGACATTTTCTTCCAACAATTCCTGGACAATATTCCTCTTTTTTTTTTTTTTGTCTCTTCTAGTTCTGAAATTCCTATCACATGTAAGGTATTCCTCTAAATACTATCCCACATAAATCTTTGGCTTTCTTGGGATTTTTTGTTGTTTTTACTGTTTTTTTTTCTGATTTTTCCTCTAACAGATGAATATTGACTGATTTTTTTCTTCAGACTCAATTATTTGTATCAGTGATTTCATTGATTCAATTCTGTTTCTTTGCCCTTTAAGTATATTATCTATTTCTAAAGTCTTAGTGCTAATCTTCTGGCTTTCTAATTGATGATTTTTGATGTGCAAAAACCATGTGGGAACCATGTCTGACTTCCCTGGCTTCATAAAGGGAAAAGGGTGTCAAACTCAAAATCACCTAAAGGCCAATTCCTATGAATTGGAGGCCAGACATTTCTTTACCCTACAACCATTTTTACCCTATTCTGCTAACAACCATCCGTCCCACAGCACTCTCGGCTTAATGTCTGGGTTCAACAATCCATTGCAATGACCACACAGAACTCATAACAATACTCATGATTATGGGAAGTGAACAGGGTGCAGATCAGGATCAAAAACCAACTCAGAATGCAGCAGTTCTCCAGTCAGGAACTCATATTCTCGGCTATACTGCAGACATGCCTTGCTCTTGTTTCTGCTTCTCAGCCCTATGGCCCCTTGGCCTCTGCCCCAGTCCATGTGCCTAGTGCCTACAGCTACTCTTTCTCTCTATGGCCACTGTCTCTGCTGTTATCACTATTCTTGTTGTTGTTGTTAAGTATTGTGGAGTCATTCCGACTCATAGTAACCCTACGCAGGATTTCCGAGGCTGCAAATCTTAGCAGAAAGCTTCATCTTTCTCCCACAGAACAGCTGGTAGTTTCAAACTGCTGACCTTGAGGTTAGCAGCCTGATTCATAACCACTACACTACCAGAGCTCCTTCACCACTATTCTAGATAGGATTATTACACCCCACTCATGCTCTTCCTTCTTGATGGTCCTGGGATCTCCCATTCCTCCTTTTGATATGATTCCTTTTAATCATAACTGGATGGCAAAACTAGCCAATCCTAACTTTAAAGTCCTATATACCTTATTTTTATGGTCTTACCCAGTCACTTAGTGGAAATAAAGACATGGTTAGCAAAGCCAAATCATGTAAATTCAAGATACTGCAGTATGATGCTCATCTTTTCAATAATTTTGTCAATTTGTTTCCTGATTTTTTCCATATATTTTTCTGTGTTTTCCTTGATTCCATCCAGTTTTCTTGATCTTTCTCTCAATCTATTGAAGTTGCCTAATTAACATTCTTGTAAATTCATTATCTGACAATTCTAATACCATTTCTGGTGTTAAATTTTTTGACTGTATTTTGTTCACTTGTTTGAGGTATTCTATCTTAATTCTTCATGTAAGCTGAAATTGTTTTCTCTGAGACATTATGGTATTTTATTTATATTTAGCAAATGATTATATATTGATGTATTCTCAGGTACTCGCTACCTGTCTCCTGGTGGATGTGTTAGAGGCCAGAAGTGTGAATGTAGTTAGTTCTCTGTTCACATAGTGTTGAAGTATGTATGATACTCCTGATGCTATCCTACGAATGGTCTTTATTCATTAGTGTTCATTGTGTCAAATCTATTTATTTATTAAAAGTTTTTATTGTGCATTGAGTAATAGTTTACATGGGAGAACATCAGTTTTATACTCATTGTTTCATTGCAATGATTTCAATCTCTTCTATGCATCATCAGTCAACACAATTTGCTTCTATTCCCTTGTTGTTGTTTTTTTTTTTTTGGGGGGTGGGGATACACACATAAACATCCAGGAATATATAATCATTTAAACAAGCAAAGGGCACATTCTGAAAGCCTGTCTCCTCACCCTCCATGGCTATGCCAAAGAGTCCCCAGGTCTCACCATACTTGAGACCAACCAGCCCTTCCTTTTCTCTCTCTCATCTCAAGGTCAATGGGAGTTTATGAAATGTGATCTAACTCAACTCATGTCTTCATTGTTACCTTTCTCCCTCTTCCATTTACAAGCAGCCCAACATTGTCACCAGCATGCTTGCATGCCTGCTGGTGTGTTTGTTTTGAATTTCAGTCTTGGAGGGGGGTTTGTCCTGAAGGGACTTGATTGTTTCCCTTGATGGTTCCTCCACAAACAACATGCTTGCTCTTATAGTAGCCAATCTGACTGCCATTTTTGTTTTAGATTTTTCCTGCTGGTCTTTCTTTCAAGAAGTATCTTCTGTTCCTCTAGCTGCTCCAGGATGGTCTGTTTGTACTTTCAAGTGGGAATGTCCCACCTCAGAAGTTTCTGGATGGGGCTCAGAATTCCACTTAATGTCCTATACACTGCAAGGCTCTACAAAAAGCCTATTTCACTAGGCAAATTCTAGAACCCCTTTTAGGTATTCCAATGAGTTATAGGCCAATGATGGACGTACAAGCTTTCTGTAATCATGTCTCCCAATATTCCTTTCTATCTCACTCAAGTGTCTATTTTACAATAGTAGGCTATGGAAACCAACATTCATAAGACAATCAAGCATCTTAACATTATTTCCCCTCTTTTAACCATTCAGACTATGCCTTGATTCCTGTATCAAAGAGTCCTGTTATTCCAAGTTTGATCATAGATCACTATTTACCTCTGTTTCATTTTTCATGCAAAACTGCCTAAGTGTTCCCCTATCCACCTTGTTCTTCCATCCCCTCCCCCTTCTTGTGTATTGCTATCCCCAACACCCAAACTATGAAATGTCTATCCCCTACCATGTGTTCTACAATAGTAACCAAGAAATAACTTTTTTTTTTTCCCTTTTAGTATGGGTACCCTTTCTTAAGCTTTTGCAATAATGGTGTTGTGCAATATTTGTCCTTTTGTGACTGACTAATTTCACTCAGCATAATGTCCTCAAGGTTCATCCATGTTATGTAATAGCTTGCAGCTTCCTCATTATTCTTCAAGGTAGCATAATATTCCATTGTGTGTATGTACCACAGTTTATCAGTTTTTGCATTGTTGGACACTTAGATTGTCTCCATCTTTTTGCTGTTGTGCATAGTGCTGCTATGAACATTGGTGTGCATATATCTACTTGTGTTATGGCTCATATTTCTTGTAGATATATACCAAGTAGAGGAATTGCTGGATCATAAGTTATTCTATTTCCAACTTTCTCAGGAAGTGCCATATTATTTTCCAAAGTGGTTGGAACATTTTGCATTCCCACCTGCAATGTAGGAGGATCCCAGTCTCTCCACATCCTTGCCAGCGTTTACTGTCCTCACCTTTTTGAATTTCAGTGTCATTACTGGTGTGAAATGATATCTAATTATTGCTTTGATTTGCATCTCTCTAGTGGAACATGACAAGCTATGGACAACATTGCAAACTATGAGTATTCTGGACCACTTAATTGTGCTCATGAGAAATCTGTACCTGGACCAAGAGGCAGTTGTTCAAACAGAATATGGGAACATTGAATGGTTTAAAATTAAGAAAGTTGTGTGAAAAGTTTTTATTCTTTCACCATACTTATTCAACCTGTATGCTGAGCAAATAATCC